>NC_056733.1:1089888164-1090013164 GCF_019279795.1 Protopterus annectens | reverse complement strand
GCAATTATATTTTTTCATACAACTGAAATTCACATCAAACCATTCATTTTAAAATAAAAAGCAAAAATGTTAAAAGAAGAAAAACTGCGTACTAATATAACATAGTTTTTCCTTTACTCAAACTTAAGACAAAAATAATCATAGGTTTTCACTGACTGCAGTGACCAATAGAAAAATTGATGATGGCTTTGTTAGGTGGAGACTATTTCACCCTCATAATAAAGTTCATTGCCTATATTGGCTGCCAGAGGAAGTGACACAGTTGTAACTGGCCTTAATATATTTCCCGTTCAATCAGTACAAGACAATGACTGTGAGGGACCAATGAATGTGAAGCAAAAACAATATTACATAAACAGGTGAAGGAACAAGGCCAACTATCTAAGAGCATGATGGAATAAAATCACCAAGACATGGTGCTGCTGAAGATACTATTTTAACCAAAGTTCATATGTTTTAAAATACTCTTGAAACAAATTCATTACACACAAGATTTTCATTTGTTTCTTCAACTAGAGTCAGTTTAGTATGTATCTTACCTGAGCTGCGTTTTTATACTGGAAAACTGCATTTGCACCATTTTTAGAATGAAAACACCTCTGAACAGAATATTTTGAAACATAGCTCTCAACTTGTTTCTACTCTGAACATATTTCAAAATGAATATGACTATGAAAGAATAGAGTTGTTACCACCCCCCCCCCCCAGTTACAACTATTTTAATGTAACTAATTTATAGCAGTAGCTTGAGAAAGCAAGGTAGTTGGCTTCCATTCATTTTATGAAAGCTGATAAGGGCAATGTGATGTTAATAAGGAACAGTATAATAGTATTAATAACATGATATTGAATGGGATGAGTTATGCAAAGATACCCTTATTTGACATTACCATGCATACAAAAGGATAGATGATCAAGTGTTATATTTATTGGTACAAAGTCTGAGCAGGCGCCATATTATTTTCTTTCAGTTTTTGTTAGCACTTCTTCCTAAGAATGACACCTTAGTTTTACGCCAAAACACAGAAAAAATTGCTCAAGTCCTTCAATCCACCCCAAAGTAGCTGCAGCTGACCCAAATACAAAGCCACTGACTATGCTCCTGGATCATAAATTGAATACATGGAAATACAATCTTTTTTTATTAGGGCTCGTGGTACCTTTTGAAAATGTTCCCAGATTATGAAGTAAAGAATAATGAAACCTTTATTGTCGCTGTAAGCATCCCTTTCCTATACACTGCCATTCCACAGATGGAAGGTGGTAAATACATTAGATGCTATTTAGCTAGGTTTAGTGATATGGCAATTAAAAATAGTAACATTTCATATAATATGCTGGTTGGAGTTTTGTCTAATGATTTCTTTCTTTTTGATAGTGTGTATTAGAAATATTTAAAAGACAATGGGCCGGATTCACGAAGGCTTACACGGAGTCTAAGAGTAGTGCAAGACTCCATGTAGCCTTCGCGATCCAGGAACAGCCCAAAGTCCGTGTAAGAGTCAGTCTAACACGGCTCTTACACGGAGTGGGCGTGGCTAAGCTAATCAGCCCACTTGCAGCCGAATAGCATGCAAATGAGGCTGATTAGCGATCCAGGAAGCCAAGAACAGCCCGTGTAAGAGCCGTGTTAGCTGCAGAAATGTACTCAGTTGACAACTGAGTACGTTTCTGCAAACGGCAATGGAGCCATGTCAGCTCCAAATAAAGGGTGCATATGTTATAGGCAGCATGCCAATGGCCAAATATGTGGCCATTGGCAATGCAACCATGCAAAAATATGAAATATATAATTTTTTTCGGCAATTGCCGATGTGTAAACCAGCGCAGCCCCCAAACGGGCTGCACTGCTTAAAACATGAAAACGAAGGTTTTAAACCTGCAAATGTAGGTTTTATGCAATACATGGAATGTCAATGGAGGGACCAGCATAGGAAAACCAACATGGCCACCGTGTAGTGGTTGCCAAGGGGGGAAGCCAAGTCTAAGAGATGTAACTAAACATTAGTAGGCAATCTGATGCAAATGAGGGTAAGGATACTGAATTCCACTGTCACATAGCAAATGAGCACAGTCTGAGTAGTGTAAGAGTTACAGAAGGGGGAGGAACAGAGTAGGAGATAGGTGACATCACAGGGGGGAATGGCAGAAAGGGATGGAAGTCATTGGAAGGTAGAGTTACATGACAGATGTCAGAGAGGTATCAAGGAAGGAGGTGTGCCTCTAGGTAAACATGAGAAAGTCAAGAAATGGAAGGTGTACACTGTTGCCTACACCAAAGTTTCTTGCTGGACGTGTATGCGCACGTGTGCGCGCCATGAAGCGTGAGTAAGGCGGTGTGTGCGTGTAAGGCAGTGTGCGTGAGGCACTGTCTGCGTGTAAGGCAGTGTCTTGGCGTGTAAGGCAGACTAAGCATGTAGGAGCATGTTGGGAGATGTTTAACACCGTTTGCGCGGGCGTGCACGCATTTAAAACCAAATAAGCAGAGTCTGAACTGTGTAAGTATGTGTGCGCGCGTGTAAGCCACTGTGAGCGTGTTTCTGCTGGTTTGCACACGGCTCCACCCTGAGGAAACAGAGAGGAAAAAGGAAGCAACAGATGTACTAGGAAGTTAGCAGGGAATACTGCTGGAGCTAGCAGGAGAAAACAATGAGATGCAGGCAATTACACAGGCAGAATACTAGGCCAGCCCAGCACTTAAAACTCTGCAAACAGCAGTGCAGAATGTTTCTCTCAAGAGACACTGCAAGACAGGAGTTAAGTTATCAGAAGTGAAAACTGAAAAAGCTGAACTCAGAGCAGAAATGTTAGGGGCTGCCATAGCTGTCATAATGAGACATAGGCGACTTGCTGAGGGTGGTGACAATGCAGATGGTGCCAGACAACCTGCAGTGAGGAGACGGAGAAGAGTGTACAGGCCCAGGGTCACCTACCAGGGGTTACATGAGCTGGAGATAGTAGAGCGCTATAGAGTGGACAGAGACCTCCTGCAGCAAATAGTGGAGCTGTACAGGCCACGCCTCACACACAGAACCAACAGAGGGGAACCCATCCCAGTGGAAACCAAGGTATGTGTTGGCCTAAGAATACTAGCAACAGGTACCTTCCAGAGACCAACTGGCGATATGATGGGGATATCACAGGCATCAGCTTCCAGGGTACTGCACCAGTTCCTGGATGCCATGTCAGCACATGTTGGTGATCATGTATACTTCCCCAATGCCCGTGAGGTATTGGCCAGCAACATGCGACTCTTCCAGCAAATAGCGGAATACCCTGAGGTACTGGGTGCTATAGACTGCACGCACATACGCATCAAAGCACCAGCAGGAGCGGGTAGGGCCTACATAAACCGCAAGGGCTTCCCCTCCATCAACTGCCAGGTCGTGTGTGATGCCCAGGGCATAATAATGAATGTGTGTGCTGGCTGTCCTGGGAGTTACCACGATTCCCACATCTGGCATTTGACGCAGCTGTACCAGACATTTGCCAATGGGGACATCCCGCATGGACACCTAGTGGGGGATGCAGGATATGCACTGGAGCCGTGGCTGATGACACCCATCAGAAACGCACACACACCTGAATAGGAACGCCATAATGAGGCACACGCACAAACACGTAATGTAATAGAGCGTGTGTTTGGGCTGCTCAAGTCACGGTTCCGGTGTCTGGACACATCTGGTGGAGCCTTGCAGTACACACCAACTACATGTACCCAAATTGTCATGGTATGTGCTATGCTACATAATATGATCTTGCGAAAACAGCTGCAGCAGGACCAGCATAGGGCTGGGCCAAACAGCCCCCCACCATGGCCAAGGCCACCACAGGCAGAGCGTGACTCGGAGGAGGAACAACCTGAGCCTGCCCCAGTAGGCAGAAGGAGGCGTGCCCAGTATGCCCTGGCCTTGGCAAAGAGGCAACGCATAGCACATACATTGGCTCAGTAGGAACCTTGGGAATGATACCCCTCTCTGACTCACTCATATAGTAACAGGGATGCCTAACGTGACACAACCTGCTCACAAACATGTACAGGGAAGTGTAATATGTGCATCCGACAGAGGCAGCCCTGCAGCACCACCTGAGGCATGAATGCTATGTGTTAAGTAATGTAACACCAAGTACCATATGCATACCTGAGGACCCTGACTAACATCCTACCCTCAACAAGCAGCATGCCACAAAAGGACAACAAGATGATGAAGTGCAACAATTGCTGAAGTAATGCAGTTAGGCAAAGGGGACCCACTGTGTGCCAGTCTGGGATGACATGCTGAGCACGACATGATGCACCACCTGCTAGGACTGGCGTGCACCTATCAGTGCAGGCCGTATGGATACTGGCAAAGGCTGGTGTCACGCACAGTGTGCCCTGAATAGGTAAGGCGCAAAACACAAACCTATCCCCATAGGTACCAGAAGGGATAAGGATAAGATAAGGGATAAGGTCGAACAGCAAGATGCATGCAGTCTAAGCCCACCCAGTATGGAGAATGTTGATAACTGTGCCATAACATAAATCTGAGTCAAGGCTCACAACAGCACCCTAACACTACCAGGTTACACCTCATACTGTGCTGTACATCCTCAAAACTTGGAACAAGCTACAAAAGGAGGGTGACCATCAAGAATTGTCAAGGATAACCACACCCCCATGTTGGTACCACCACAAAAAGCAGCATGGACTAGCCATGCTCAAGTAACAGTGGCTAAAACTGCCCCACAGTGTATAGCCTGCTACAGAGTACTGGCCCAACACCAGGAACTGCATCCGGCCCATGCTGGAACACATGAATATATCAAGTCCTCCAAACCACATTATATTGGGCAACTGCAAATACCCAGACACATAGACTGGGAGCACTATACCAGCTGCAACAGTGTAGGACAAATGTTCATCGAATCCACAAACCAAAAGGCCCAGGAACAACGTACCACCCCCACAAGAGGGGCAAGCATACTGGATGTGATAATTAGCAACATGGGTACGGGATGTCAAGATGAGAAGTGTATTGTTCACTGGTAAAACCAGACCATAAAGTAATCACACTGGATATACAAATCCTGACCACAGTCCCTGTCTGGAAAATCACAGTGGAAAACATGTGCTAAGCATTATATGCACACCTCCAAACTGATGTGGAATCCATGACAGGTCCCGTGCAGGTGCAAAATATGGGCCACGCCTCAGGACCTGTAAGACAGCCATTCCATGAACACTGCCAGGAATGCTTGGATTATGCAGTCCCAAATTAAATCAAGACACAGTGCCTAAACTGGCATGGTGGACACCAGCCATAACCAAAACATGCAATAGAATGAGGAAGCTACTACATGATAGAGCAAGCATGAACAATGACATAATTACTGATCAGTAGTATGGCAATATAATATGTCCACACATGCAATCCAGTAAGGCCAGGCACAACAAGTGGAACCTGTAAATCCTGAGGCAATGTCACACCAGCCCCAAGTACACAGACAACCACCAACACCACCCAAGGAATACAAATATATGTGAGAGATGCAACCATCCATCCAAACCGGAGGCAGAGCTCCCCCAACTCAGTACACCCAAAACAAGTCGGTAGGAGAAGGTAACCATACACACCACAAACACATACCCACATAGACCTATCACAACTGCAAACCAAACACATAAACACAGAAATACATTCCCGGAGGCAGAAATCACACACACAGCACACCAACAGAGGCCACTAAAGCAGACACCCAATGAAACAGCCCCCAAACATAGCACATGCAACACATAGCACACAAAGCTGGTGTGCCAAACAGTCACAGGCCAGAAGAAGAAACAACACGCTCGATACAGTTGTACTAGGTGACTCCATAGTCAGACACACTGCTGTCCCGCACAGCAGACTGAACAAGGGAAAGGGTACAGTAAGCTTCCTGTAGGCCGCCACAATATGCCACATAACAGAAATATGTAGGTCACTCCAAAGCAAATAGAAATATGATGCAGTCATAGTCCATGCTGGTGTGAATGACCTAAGATGTACTGCCCTAGACTACATGTAAAGAGACACAGATGAGCTATCCAATTATGTAGTCCAGGCCGGTATGACACTCACCGTCTGCAGCAACCTACCCTTACCAGGAATAATGCCACAGTACAAACACGGAATGATCAGTCATAGCATGTAGCACACTTACTGGTGTCATTCCAAGGGGATCCAATGTCTGTCTGCTTGGGATGTCATGCTTGACAAGCCATGCAGCTGCCCTTGGGATGGCCTGCACCTGTCACCCCTGGGCATCTGAATAGTGGATAAGGCCTTTGCCACCTCCATACAGCCTGTTGTAGGCAAGGCTGACAAGACTGACCCACCACCCGAGAAAACATAAGTGGGAAGAAACATAAGGAAAATGCAGACCAATGCCGGATGTGTACACCCCAATATGCATGCTCCCGAGGCCATCCCCAGAATAGAGGACATCGATGTCCGTGCAGTGACAGAAACCTGCTGCAAGGCTCCTGACAGCACACCAGCACTACCAGGTTATACCACGTACCATGTGTCATGGCCCCAAAACCTGGAACACTACATAAAAGGAGGTGAGTATCCATAGGCAGCACAGACACCCATACGTCCAGGTAACTGACAATGCACAAGGCAGTGGAGTTCACCCATGTGCAACTAACCGTAGGCAAGACTGCTGTGCAGTCTGTAGCATGCTACAGACCGCACTCTCACACACAATAACCCCCCCCAACCGTCATGAAGACACTGGACAGTATGAATGTCCCACCAAATACCAAACAAGGTACCACGAAATACCACATAGGTGGTAAACCATTACGTATGTAAGGAGTAACCAGGGACCTAGGGACACAAGTGAACAGTAACCTCTTATGTGACACCCACATTGCCAATGTGGCTAGGAAGACTGTCTACATGTGACACCGTATCAGGAAAGGAGTCACATCTATGGCAACAGAGGTCACTGTGCCCCTATACTTTATCCCAATCACACCCATAATCCAGTACAATGCCTCATATGGGATCTACCTTACCAGACACCTGCAGCAGTTAGAAAGACCGCAAAGGTACCTCACCAAGAGGATAAAGTGTCACACATATATGTCATATGCTGCCTGGCTGTAGACACCCCAGCTGACTCCAGTCACAGACTGCCCACACAGAGGCATTGCATGCCTGTTGTAGGAGGCCATGCCCAACACAGGAGTAATGGACATGCTCCACCCCGGACAACACATATCCATTGGAGCTGCGAGAGTGAGAGATGTCAACCTCAACAAATAATGAAATAGGATGTGCCGGTGGGACAGATACATAATCCAGAGGCTCCCCACACCCTGGACCAGAAACCCACTCCATGTTAGGCAGAGCCCTTCACTGACACTGTTCAACAGGAATCTTGCCAAGTGGTTGGATGATTGTAGAGTTACAGTGGGGGTCTTCACTGTGTCATGCCCAGACAGAGGCACAGCAAAGCAAATAATACATGGCCATAATATCCACATAGCAAGGGGTCTCAAAAGCCACACACACTCTGGCTAGGCTAACAAATGCCCAGGGTGGATAGCCTAGTATGAACCTATGAACCTATGTAGATACAAATTGTACAGGACACGAAGGATAATCCCAAGGCTTACACAACTGATGGTAGGAGCCATGCTCGGAATTCACAGATATGCCCGGAATCACACAAATACCACAAACACACACACATATTGCCAACATACATCCCGACAGGTGCAGTGCAAACCCCCCCACCCCCACGAATGCAGAATACCTATCCCAGCAGACTGCTGGCCCCCTGACATAGCAGATGCTGGGGTAACAGACAACATCTCCAAAGCAAAACACACAGCAGCAATGGTATGAGATGGTGACCAGGGCGTAGTGCAACATGGAGTCTAAGATGAATGGAATGCCAAACCACACTACTGCTCAATGTCAGCCGTACCACAGAATATGTACTCAAAGAGCAGTGTACAACAACAGTGGTCCTTCTCAACAATGGTGTTGCCTGAATGGATACTGAACAGTACTACCCCAGAATCCTGAGAAGCCCAGATTGCACAGCTATGGAAAGGATCAGCATGTACCACAGACATAAGGATGTTGGGGACCTACTGACACCGGACCCAACCCAGTGTGGCCTTCCCAAGTGCAGATCCTGCCCCTAACCATGTTTGACCCAATTGAAACAGTCATTAAGGTCATTGATGAGGGCAATGTGCTCCACACAGTGTATCTGGACCTTGCAAAGGCTTCTATACAATACCCTACATGTTCAGTATAGATAGGCTCACCAGCATAAATATAAACCCACATGTCAGTAGAGGGGTTGCAAACCAGACCAAGGACAGAACAGACATGGTCAGACATGCTTCAGCCATGTTAGACTACAAACCAGATATAACTGGCATCCCACAAGGCTTTGTCCTGGTATCACCCTCGTCTGGTATATATGTTCCATAGGTACAGGCAAACATGGAAGGACTGTGTCCTAACATGTTTGCAGAGGACAACAATCCGCTCACCACATATGATCCACCAGCTGACACATGCATCCCACAAAAGGGCCACATAGAAACAGACAACTGGTGCCATAGCTATGTCAGCAAGCTAAGTGCAGAAACGTGTATAGTCAACCCCCGTGGATATACAGTAAGTGCCCACCAATCACCACATAGGTGTTAACCCATTATGTAGTTAACATGTAATGAGAGACCTGGGGACACAGGGTGATAGATATCCTGCATTGGACAAACATGTGCTGTAGTGGTTACAGAAACATACCATATACCCACCTAATCATGAAGGCTGTCAGATCTACATAAGGGAGGTCAATGTGGCTCTGCAGTCCTCCTGCATCAGTGGTACAATCGACTACAATAGCCCCTGTGGGATGTACCTCAGCAGACACCTCCATCAACTGTAATGTCCCCAACAGTACCTCATCAGGAGTATCAAACAGCCTACACAGATGCCATGTGTTGCCTGTGTTGCTGGCATCAATAAACATGCTGCACACAGTACAATCTGAATGGCAGTGAGCTATGCACATGACAGACCTGAACCCCAGCACTGACTTACATAGGACAAGCTGTACTGTGTGATCCATAACACAGAAGCCACTCCCACCCATGAGTGAACCCTCAGCACAGGCTACCCATAGAGTCACTTATCAATCCTCCTCAATAGGAATCCTGATGGGTGGACGGGAGATGGTAGGTTTATCCTGGGTATCACTGTCATGTCACAGGTAGACAGAGGCACAGTATACTAACCATGACATATGTCATGGCAAACTCCTCTTACAATGTGTGTGGAAGGACAAACACACTCTCCAACTTGCATTAGACATGGACTAGGGCACATCGCTAGTGTTTGCAATTGTACACCTATGTTGTGGAATACACTAACAATGTTGGACAAGCCTGGTGTAAGTAGTTCATATCTGAACAGAATGCAACATGGCCAGATGTACACAACTGGCCCCAACCAGGCTGTTGTGCCCACTATCGAAATGTAAAGCAGTGATAGCAGTAAAGCCCAGGTTACTGTCCACCACAGTCAAAGTACTACCAGTACGCTATACAGTACCACTGTGTTAGGTCAGTGTGAAAGGATGTTGACAACTGTATGCAAAGTATCCCATGCAAACACTGCAGGCACAGTATAATCCTGTTGTGTTCACACACAAAGCAGTTGTACAGTAACTACACAACATGACACACAACCCACAACCATAAACGGGTGATAGTTTGTGAAGTTCACACACATCCACAAATGTGGTGGCCTGCAGAGTCCAACATATGGAATGCTCACACTGGGCATGCTCACACACTTTGACAACATGCCATGGGAAGGCAGAACTGGGCATGCTCACACACTTAGTTTGTGAAGTCCACACACATCCACAAATGTGGTGGGCTGCAGAGTCCAACATATGGAATAATCACACTGGGCATGCTCACACACTTTGACAACATGCCATGGGAAGGCTGAACTGGGCATGCTCACACACTTAGTCCAAATCATGGTTTAGCAGTTGGACACACATATCTGGTATTGTTATGTGTTATGCCAGGAACCAACCACATTACAGCAGTCTGCCCAGTGCACACAGTTAAATCACTACAGAGACATACGTGATATAGTGGATCCCTCCCATATGCAAACAGTTTCCACAGATGCAGTAGTTGTTCATACCAACAGGGAATGCTATGGCAATAAAGATATGCATACAGTCTATCAGCAACAGATAATGTGCATTTGACAATTAAACATAATGGTGTAGAGGTCAACACTAGGCTGTTTGCCCTAGGGAATGACAGCTTAGCCATAGTGTGCTTGGTGTCTGCCTCCCCACAGGATGCACATTCCCCTTCCCAAACACAGATGATGTCAGCACCCATAAGTACAACAGGAGAAATGAAACTTCCCAGTAATCCGAATAGCGCGCTCTGCTAATGCGTCCGTCTCAAGTGTCACTACATAGTTAGGTAGGGGTTTCAAGTCCTGCAAATGCTCAGTGTGTGTGTGTGTGTGTGTGAGGTTGGTGTGTGTGTAAGTCTGTGTGAGGGAAATGCCCCTTTTGGCAAATAGGAAAAGACACTACAGGATGCACATTCCCTCTCTAAACACTGATGATGTCAGCACCCTATAAGTACAGCAGGGGAAAGGAAACCTCCCAGTAATGCGAATAGCGCGCTCCGCTAATGCGTCCGTCTCAAGAGTCATAACATAGTTAGGTAGGGGTTTGAATCCTGTGAATGGCAAGCGTGTGTGTATGTCTGAGGGGGGTTAGTGTGTGAGGGAAATGTCCCTTTTGGAAACTAGGTGAACAGACTACAGGATGCCCATCCCCTTTTCTAAACACCGATGATGTCAGCACCCTATAAGTACAGCAGGGGAAAGGAAACCTCCCAGTAATGCGAATAGCGTGCTCTGCTAATGCGTCCATCTCAAGAGTCATAACATAGTTAGATAGGGGTTTGAATCCTGTGAATGGCAAGTGTGTGTGTATGTTTGAGGGGGGTTAGTGTGTGAGGGAAATGTCCCTTTTGGAAACTAGGTGAACAGACTACAGGATGCCCATCCCCTTTTCTAAACACCGATGATGTCAGCACCCTATAAGTACAGCAGGGGAAAGGAAACCTTCCAGTAATGCGAATAGCGTGCTCTGCTAATGCGTCCGTCTCAAGAGTCATAACATAGTTAGGTAGGGGTTTGAATCCTGTGAATGGCAAGTGTATGTCTGAGGGGGGTTAGTGTGTGAGGGAAATGTCCCTTTTGGAAACTAGGTGAACAGACTACAGGATGCCCATCCCCTTTTCTAAACACCGATGATGTCAGCACCCTATAAGTACAGCAGGGGAAAGTAAACCTCCCAGTAATGCGAATAGCGCGCTCTGCTAATGCGTCCGTCTCAAGTGTCATAACATAGTTAGGTAGGGGTTTAAATCCTGTGAATGGCAAGAGTGTGTGTTTGTCTGAGGGGGGTTAGTGTGTGAGGGAAGTGTCCCTTTTGGCAAATAGGATAAGACACTACAGGATGCCCATTCCCTTTTCTAAACACTGATGATGTCAGCACTCTATAAGTATAGCAGGGGAAGAGAAAACCCCCAACAATGCAAATAGCGTGCTCTGCTAATGTGCCCGTCTCACGTGTCATAACAGTCAGATAGAGGTTTGTATCCTGCAATTGGCAAGTGTGTATTTTTGGCTGAGGGGGGTTAGTGTGTGTGAGGACAATGTCCCTTTAGGCAACTAGGTGAACAGACTACAGGATGCACATTCC
This sequence comes from Protopterus annectens, assembly GCF_019279795.1. Taxonomy (NCBI): domain Eukaryota; kingdom Metazoa; phylum Chordata; order Ceratodontiformes; family Protopteridae; genus Protopterus; species Protopterus annectens. The sequence continues at coordinate 1,090,001,353 of NC_056733.1, read as the reverse complement.
CCTTCTACACACCATTCAGCCGACGGCCATGGCTCTGGCACAGGTTGTCTGTTGCTATGATGCCCCTTTGGAAGATGCTTGTGTCAGCTGGGGAGTCGTGTATGGTGTCCAGTTTGCAGTTATCTGCATAATTGGACAGCCACAGTTCATCCGTGTTGGCCTGTACCTCCAATAAATATGTACCAAACAAGAGGGTCCCAGGACTGAGCCTTCTGTTACACAACCTGTAACTGTTATGGGGTCTGGCATGGCTCCAGCAATGCTAACCATGTGGGTCTGTTCTTGAGCCACTGTGCACTCCATCTAGTGACATAGGGGCATATATTTCAGCTGGTGAGCTTCCCTAGAATGCCCAAGTGGGGTATTGTTGCGAATGCGTTTGCAAGGTCCAGGTAGGCTGTGTGAACCCCCGTCCCCTCGGCAATGGCCTTGGTGACTGTAGCAATGGAATCAACCGGGTTACACCCGGTAGTGCTGGTGTTCTCTCAGTAGCCCTGAACCAGGCATCTGTTACTGCACAGATATCGATGTCCCTCATGCCAAGGAGTGTTACGGGAGCATGCATCTGGAGGTGTAGACATCTGGCGTTGGGTAGCATTGCTCTTAGTGTCTTATCCCTTGTGATACCTATGAAGGTGGGTTTGTCATGTGGGCCCTGCCTAATATAGGCACAATGGGGGTAGCAAGAGGATTTGCCAATACCTGATAGGCCAGGGGTGACAGGTGCAGGCTGTCCCTGGCAAAGCAGGTAGTTCAACAGGAGATGAATGTGTGAAGGTGTAGTGCCTGTGACTACTTAGCAGTAGCATATATGACTGCTCACGTGGACACATGCCAGGCAGGTCATATGCACTGTGTCACAGGCAATGTACATGTGAACAGGTCAAACAGTGGCAACCTGTCAAGTGGGACATGGCCATACATAAAGTAGGCCATGCAGATGGCACTAGGGGTCCACAGAAGCTCTATAACCATGCATTGCAGGTGTGATCGGTATGCAAGGGCAATTGCAAGCAAACATGCATGCAAAACAGATACAGTGAACAGGGCTACATGTAGTCCATTGTACAACATACAAGCTGCACCAGTCCCATAAGGTAACACTGCAAATATGCAGGCGCTATGCACATGTACATGGAAATACACTGGTCAGATGTCTAGGGTCCAGTCGCAGTGCACACAAGTGTACGGAACATGCATGTACTGTCAGGATGTACAATAACTGGATTGAAACCCATGTGGCCATACCTGCAGTAATACACATGCCAATTAACAGACACCGAGCCTTCAGTCAGTGGTGCCATACCTAGTATGATGTATGCACCCTGGCCTGCCACCACAGTATCCCTGACATATATGGGGACTCTCCCCCCTGTGACAGTTAGTTATGTGTGTTGGTGCTGTCTAGCATGGTATGTGTTGTGTGCATGCAGTGCTAGTGTGCTCCTGTGTGTCCTGTACCAGTTGTGTAGTTCTGTACACATAGCAACGTCCCCACACATCTGCATTGCAGAGTCTAGTGTGGGCAACATGCCACTTGCAATTCACATGTCCATCATTGTGGTTTACTACATTCATTACCCATCCCCTGTGCTACCTATGTATGTCGCCTGCCGTTGACATCATTACCACCAGTATGCCAACATGTGCAGATGATACACTATGGTACTTACCATGGGTGTAGACAACAGGACATGACAATCACACAAATACTGCATCAGGCATGCTGTGATATACCCACAATTAATTCAGCACACAGTACAGTACTGTTAACAACATGATACTATTACTACACATCTATGTGGTCACCCTGTGCATCAGCAACATGTTAGCCTGCACCTGCACAGTTGTTACAGAATGCAGGAGGTGGCACAGTTTCATCATATGCACAGGGTGTGACCTTGGGATGCCTGGGTCAGCCACCCATACCACCAATTGACATGTATGTGTATGTGTGTTGGTGAGGGACAGCAGTAGAAGGTGGGGCAGTGTTGATGCAGTGTGTGCGTGTATGCGGTAGCCCTAGGTATTGTTAGTTTGCATGTGTGTATGGATGCACACAGTTCCACCTCATGGCTGCCATATACTGGTGTTTGTGGACAGCCACAGACTGTACCTGCCAGGTCATACAGATCAGTATCTCTGGCCACGGACACGGTACCTGTGCCTTGCAGGGGTGCTACGGACCGTATCCGGTACCAACCCAGACTGGGTACTGTCATCAGAAGCAGGTGTTCGTTGACTGGACACAGAGCCCTGTCGGGCCTGGCCAGAGCCACGTGCACATGGTCTCCTGGGGCGGTCTGATGACAGCACAGACCCAGCATTGCTGGGGCTGCTGCTGGCACTACGGGGCGCGGCCCTGTTGTCGTCCACGCCGACTGCCAGCTGCTGCTGTTGCTGACATACGGCCACGTCGATGACGCAACCGCCCACCATCACCCTGGCTCATGGACATGTAGTTGTGGAGCCGGTGTAATATGTCCCCACAACGCCTGTCTATGACGTCGGTGAAATCACGGATGGCGGCCGCAATGTCACGCATACCGTCGGTCATGGCTGTGCGACATGCTGCCAGCTCCCTCAGACCCTGTCTGGTGTACCGTTCCATACGTGACTGTGCCTGCATGACAGTCCGAAACATAGCTGAGGTTGTAAGACCTCTGTGGGCATGTCTGCCAGGGGCAGTACGCCCATGGATGCTCCCACGAGAACCCCTGGACATCTGTCTGTGTGGTACCATCTCTGGGCAATGCCCATGGCTGCTGTGTGGGGAAGCATGTGCTGCAGATACCACATTACCCTGGTCAATGCCCACTGTATGCTGTCCATCACCTAGGGACAGTGGTGACAAGGGGTGTATTGGCAGGATAACTGTGCGCATGGATGGGGTCGACAGCTGTGTACTGTCAATTGGCTGACCAATGGCGGACCCTGGCATACCGTCCTGTGCCATTACACCAATGTCATCAGTAGCAGTACCCACGGCACCTGACTCAGGTTCCCTGCTAGATAACACCAGAGCAGCAACAGAACCTGTGGGAAGGAAACAGGAAACACAGTTTACAATGTCTACACACTACCAGCGATGCACACATGCACAGGTGCACACATGCACACATGCACAGGTGCACACATGCACACATGCACACATGCACACATGCACACATGCACACGTGCACACATGCACACATGCACACATGCACAGGTGCACACATGCACACATGCACAGGTGCACACATGCACACATGCACACATGCACACATGCACAGGTGCACACATGCACACATGCACACGTGCACACATGCACACATGCACACATGCACAGGTGCACACATGCACACATGCACACATGCACACATGCACACGTGCACACATGCACACATGCACACATGCACACAGTTGCACACAATTGAACAGTACTCAGTATGCGTGATATCGACACACAGACACAGACGCACCTACATACATACAAGGGGCACCACTAAGTGTGCCAAAAGGTACTATTACTATCAACAACTTTACAGGTAATGTAAATAGACACTCACCAGCATGGATAGGCTGCAATGCAGTGATACCAGAGGGTCCTGCAGACATGAGGAGACTAATGTTAGTGGGCACAACTGTGCCAATGTTACTGAGTATGATACAGGTCAGGAGTACAACAGTTGCCTTTCAAAGGTCTGCAGCTAATATTGCGGATATCACGCTTGCACATTATATACTACGGTGGCAGCTACGAACAAAGGACACACCACACACATGCATTAACTACCAGTGTACACAACAGTCAACTACACATATGACATATTACCTGCACGTTCACTGTCCTGCTGTGCGGCTCCAGCCTCCATCATGACACATGTCTGCTGCTGTTGTTGTTGCAGGTGGACTGGAGCCACTACACTCAGGAGCAGTCCCTCCAGTCTGGTGAGTGGGGGATGTGTAGCCACCCCACCACCTGTGGCGACCTGTTGCCTGTGGATATCTGACGACGCTGACGGACATGTCTAATCAAATCACTGCAGTGATGTCGTACCTGCTCATATGTCCTACTATGCATGCCTATATCATTTACCCGACGGACAAGGTCCTGCCACAGTGCAGCCCTCACCTGCTGATTCTGGCTGGTGCGGGAAAAGAGTGTTGCATAGTCCCGCACCAGGCTCTGGTGTATCTCCTCATCCTCAGCCACGGAGTAGGTTGGATGTCTTGGGTGGGCCATGTACCTGGGAAAAGAGATAAGATGGTATCAGCAATCTATGTTGGCAGACCTTGGCACACATACTACACATGCTACATAACTGTTATGATACCACATATCCCACATATGTAGCATCTGTCTGTCTATTGGTGGATACACATGTAGATGGCCAGGTATCAGTGCTCGGCCAGCAACTGTTGTACAGTACCTGCCAGGCTACGTACGACATACTACTGAACACCAGCAGTCAGCACACCAATTCAGGTGAGGTGCACCTCCTCACTCTGGGGGTTTGTGTCTAGATACTGTATGGCGTACATCGGCGACTACTGTGGGCTGACCACACCCTGCTTGCCCTGGATATACATATCCCACCTCCACCACCAGCACAGATGGCTACAGTGCACAACATTACAGATACAGACATTACACTTTGTAACAGTGATATGGTATCCTTACAGCCCACTGGGCCAGTGGCACAGACACCCCACAATGCTGACCCCTACACAATTGCTTTCTACAGACATCTCCAAGACTGCATGGCTCATGCATTCCCATATATGGCCAGGACACTGTCCACAAAGGGACAGCATCCTGTCCGCGGACCCCAGCCATATACTGATTGTATTACAGTTGATGTAAGCTACTGCAAGACAGAGCATCAGTCTCTGAAGGAGGGTATGTCTGAGCAGCACTGGTAAGGATCTATTTCCCATCACACTGACTACATGGGCAATGTTGAGTGGGACGTCAAGCGTGATACTGCAGATGACCAGGAGGCCTACCTGACCTATGTTAGCGACCTGGTCAGGAGCCATCCTCTATGCCCATGGGTAGTACACTACACATATTTCACCGACACCACAGCTAGACGACATTGTGGCGGACAGGGTGAGTGCAGGTGTCACCCCGCCCTTCCCCTGTATTAAGGCATGGTTATCCCTGCTGACCCTAACCTCAAGGTCATCACAGATGTCCAGGTGAGAGACACACGCATGTCGGCAGTATACACGACATGGACGGGACCTGCTGGTATCCCCAGATGCATGCTACATAACCTCTGACAGGCGCTAAACACACATATAGAGGTGCTATGTTACACTACCTTGACTACAGGGTATGTACCTGTACACTGGCGCACAGCACCAGTGGTTCCACTCCATGAAGGAGGCACCTCACCATACCAATACAATACAAAACAATACATGACATTGTAATACAATACTATACAATATGCTAATGCCCCCGTGTCTACAGCAGCGTACTGTTCTGCTAACCTGACCATTGTGACACATGTGGTGTGATGGTACCTGCTGCCGTCACACAGTTACACAGGGTGACACATATGGCATATTACCTATCTGAGTAACATGCAGCAGGGGTGTGTGTGACATGTACACATGGGGAGTCTCGCATCTTAACACTGTGTGGTTTGTTGCAGGGTGTGTCCTGTCTGTGAGCTGGAACCCGTACCTACACATGTGCACACTATTGCAGTGGCACAGACGACACACAGCAGACAGGTAGGTTGTGGATGGTGGGTGGTGGTACAATGCCTGTTGGACATCTGTCATGGGTGTGACCTCCATATGTGCATCTGGGGGTGGTAACCTGTACGTGGGCAGCATATGTGTACTCTGTGGTGTTGACAGTCACTGTGCAATGGTACTGTGTTTGGGTGCATTGTCACCGTGTTGTACATGTCACTGTGTCCTTCTCCATATCTGTTGCTGTCATGTGAGCTCCATACCATGGCATCCATTACGTGCTGTGGGGGGTACACCGACCTACATGTCCATGCCTGACTGACCATGTGTGCGGACACATACCATGTGCAGCTATTCCAGGGATAGTGTGCCACTGTGACTATCATTGGGGCCACTATTGTACACATGTCTGACCCTGACCACCCCTGACACATGCAGTGGTGGGCGGACACTCATTTATATGGTGGTTACCTGTGTAGGTGATCTGGACTGTGGTATGGTACTCCGGATGTGACACTGGTGTTCACTCCGTGCCTTTGTCACCAGGCACCTGTTGCAATACATCTGTACACATGTGCCTCACTCAAGCTCTGTATACATCTCTCTCTCTCTCTCTATACATATATATATGTATTAAGATATGTCTATATGTCTATTTATATATATATGTACATATGTCTGTATACATTTGCACATATATATATATTGATGTACATATTCTGCTGTAGATGTGGGGGGGGTGCAGAGGTGGTGTGGGCAACAGGGGGGGGGGCAGGCTGTGTTGCAGGTCATCATATACAATCATTCCTGTAGGTGGTCAGATCAGTCTGTCTATGTATATGTATCTACATATATCTATCTCTGCATGTGTGCATTACATAGATATGTCGCTACAATATGCTACCGGCATCTGTCTATGTAGTCCTACATCTCTCTCTCTCTATGTATGTATACATATATGCATATCATATGTATATATATACATATAAGATATATACACATACATATGTTGACATTACTACATAGCCATATGTTGGACAGGTATGTCAGCATATATGTCTACCTTACTGTATACACACACTAACATACTGCTAAACATACATAGCTGTGTAATCTAATTAGTATATGGCAGTACAACCTACGATCAAACGACATATATATGTGCACATAGATGCTCACACATACAACTGTATGTACAGCCTTCACTGATAGTTGCTGTATATCTCCTGCCCATTACACATCTTCATATACATATGGATACAGACCAATAACACATATGGAGGGTTCACAGTATGTACACCTTGATAGTATTACTTTACAGTACCTGTGTTTGTCACAGCTGCGTCTGCTACTGTCTGGCTCTCTGTCCCTGCTGCTCCACTTCACAGTTGCAGCTTCCAGGTAGCTGTTGCTGGGGATTCCTGTCTGTCTGCTTAGTTGCAGTCTAGTTCTGGGTGTGGTTCTCTCTCTCTCTCTCTCTCTCTCTCTCTGTCTCTCTGTCTCTCTGTCTCTCTTTCTCTCTCCGGGTGCAATGTAATTATTGCATGCGTGGACATGGAATACAGCATACTTTTGTAGGTATCTGCATATGCCCATGTGATGGCCTCTGCACCAATTGTTAGCCAGCATTTGCTAATTGCATGCAGCCTGTTGTGTACTGATTGCAGTTCTCACTGTGATTTCAGAACTGTGCTATAAAGGGTGTGTGAAATAGGCGTAGCCCTTTCAGATGTTAAGGGCAGGGACCATGCTGTTATGCTGTGGACAACATTCTGTGAGTGTAAAGGTTGGTATCTCTCATTTTTCTCGGTGGGTTGTGGATTAACATTCCTCCATTCATTTCTCCAGTTTCCTGTACTGACTGTGTATGTACACTAACAACTACAACTACTACTATTGTTAATGTGTGTGTGTGTGTGTGTGTGTGTGTGTGTGCTTTCCTTTCACCTTTGCTTGCACTCTGTTGCTAAGGCTTCAATAGTTGCCCTTTACTGTCAGTACTGGTGTGCCTGCTAGGTGTCTTGACTGTAGTGTGCTGCTGTAGCTTTCCTATTTTCCATGTACATTCACACCCTGGAATGCTTGCTATATCTGCTAGGGTGTTACAGCATGCAGTGTGGTCTGTCCATGGTGTGGGCCTTGACATCTATTAGGGTATGTGAGTATGCTGCTGAGCAGGCCCCAGAGGCTTTCAGGTTCATCAGTTATGTGCCTCATGGAATGGTACATATCAGTGGGGTACACCCATTAAAATGTCTGGTATGCTGCAGTTGTGACTGTGGGTTAGCATGAGCATATGTATTACTACACATTTTCTGCCATGCGAGTGGCGAATACTTTCCGGACTCCATAGTTACCATTGCATGGGTCACACCTTTCTGCCTACTGTTTGTACATTTCACATTGGGTCTGTGGGCATCCTGTAAGACATTCACTGTTGCTATGTCTGGGTTCTTAACTATTCAAATATGGTGGTGTTGGACCCGTCATGTGTACAGATATTTGCAGGCTGTCCACATTTCTGCCTCATAATTTAGTCATTATCTCATGCACACCTTTATCTGGCAAGTCAGTCTGGGCTCAAGTCAGAATATGGTGACAAACATTCAAGTTCCAGACTGCATACCCTTCCAAACATCCCACAAGGTGTAGACCCTGTTACTTTCTGAACTGTCTGCATTTATTGTAACTTTATTTGTAATGTGTCCCTGGTTTTGGGCCTTTGCTCCACATATTTTATTACTTGGTCCGGATGTGTTCCTGTAGGAGGTTGTGGGGTATGGGCAGTGCTTATCCTGCTATGAGTATGTGTGTGTCTTGCAAGGTGCTATGGTGACATTATTACTTACTAGCTTCCAACTAGCATGGCTGTTTCTGTTCACACACTACTATTATGGAAATCCACCAGTTTTGTTTGTGATTCTAAATGTCATGCTTTGTGTACTACACATCTATATTCCCTTTACATTCATTCCTACTGTTAAATGATATATTTACTTTAGCACAGTGTTTCTATATCAGAGTCATGGCTTAGTGGTAAGTCATGCAGACTATAGTTGCCAAGGTCCTGGGTTCGGAACTCACAGTGGGATTTTATTTTTCTTTGGAACTGAGTACAGGACCTGTCAATCAAAGTGACTAAGGCACTTTTAAGCAGTTGTAACCAGGTTAGCGCTGGTTTGCGTGGAGCTCGCATGCGCACTGGCGGTTAGCTCAGCGCACAAGCGCACACCGCTTACAACCGCTTAAACGTGCTTACTCTTCTTACACCAGCTATTTTCTTTGAAACAAAAGAAAACGGCAGACAGGAAAGTGGTGAAAAAGGGGTCACAAAGAGGGTAAGACAGTAGGGAAACAAGCTTGGGATGTGCAGGAGGGATGTAGGTAAGGCCCATAGCTGCCCATTTCTTCAGCAGCAACAGCTGTGCATATGTATGTAATTTGGTGTGACATTTGAAACCTTCCACCCCTGAGAGAGGTGTGAGGACAACAATAATACCTGTTGTACAGCCAATTGGAATTGATGGGTTCCATGTCCAGTAGACATGTGTGCGGAATGGGCAGCTATGTATGGGGCGTAATTTTTTTGTGGATACAGAGTGCCCTTTTTTTTTGTTTTTTCAGGTGAGAGTGGTATGTCAGGTGAAGGTAGTTGGTACAGCTGGGGAGGTAGGTTGGGTAGGTTAACAGACAAGACAAACAAGACGCATACAGGGGCGGTGTATGACACGTGTGGGGGGGATACACAATTGACGGGGACGGAGGTTGGGATGTCCAGAGCCCATGAGCCCACAGATGGCAACAGTGGAACTGATATCCCCACCCATAGGCAGTTGACACTGTTCCTTCACAGCCCAGGACGGGGCTGTGCTGGGGGCTGTGTAGGCGGGGCAACGGGCATGCCCGTTAGTTGCGCCACCCATGCCTCAAGCTGGCGTAGGGGCTCAAAGACAGAGTCCCGAATCTCCCTACGCACCACAGTCCGGACGCTATGGAGGGTGAGTGGTGGATCTCCTCCGGCCACACTTGCAGAGGGGGGGCGAGCCCCATCCCCTGCAGCGCTTCCACCCGCAGGTGGCACAGGGCCACCGGAGGAGGGTCCGGACTGGGCACTAGTGCCAGGTGCACTCGCCAGCTGAGGTGGGAGAGGTGGGTCCGCCGGAACCCGCCTTCCCTGTCGTTCTATGTTTTGCATTATGTCATGACAGTTTGGGTTAGTGACAAATAAATACCATTCACAGTTAGTTGTAACAGCATGCATTAGTATTCCCAATAACCAAACACCCAGTTATTCACACCATTGAACAGCGTGCATAGCACATGCATAATTTGAACAGTAATACACAGTCCAACAACATGCAGGGTTGATTGATGGCAACAGGCCATCAGGTGTGGATGTATGAACGGGGCAGATGCATCAACAGACATGCAAATATATATGACCCAACAGGACAGACGTCCAGGGGTGGTAATTGTGATTGCACATACCATTTTCCCGTGGAATGGGTTGTAGATGGTTAGAGGGTGGGGTAAATCAAACATAATATTAACACCTTCGAATACTACTACATATGCTGTACATTTCTAATAGCTACAGTTATATACACACTACTGTTCTAACTACAGTGTCCTATATGTTAACTACTTGACCTTGCAGATGGGACTGGGAGAAACATATCCAGATTTTGGTGTACACATTCCACATGCAACAACACTTTGGACAGATGTTTCTGTTTGGTTCTGAGTCTCACATGCATTTAATTATGTCCTGTCTGCAGTATAGTTTATTCAGGGGTTATTACTACTGTAGTGCTGTATTCCTGACACTTTCTCACACTCTCTCACCTGCTTTCATGTTACTATTCAGACTGGTACTTCTAGGCTTTATTGACATGTTTTAACAGTAGTTATTACAGTTATTTCCAGCACTCTCACTTCTGTCATGTTTCAGTATTTCCACAGGGATATATCTCACACATGTGGTTTCATCCTCTTCTGCAGCTATACATTTCCTGCTACTGCAGGTTGTGTACTATTTTCTTACAGGCAGGGCAGTTTTATTTCAATATATGTGTTGGTCAGTCTCATTATTTTCAACTTACAGGCTAGGGACTGTTGTGATCAGGCAATCCATACATACACTTTCACACTGTGACCTGCAGATCTGATTCCTTCATGGCTACACTGCACTCTTATGCTGACTGTCATACATTTATATATCTGTACAGTTAATAGTAGTGGCTTACTAACCTGCCTGGTGGCGCAACCGCACCAGCCTATCAGCATAGGCTATGCGGTTCGCAGAACGGACACCTGCAGCTGTAATATAAAAGAAGTAATATTGGAATACACATCTCCATGATTTCAGGTAGTTTAACTTTCTACAAACAGATTTTATTGATACTTACTCAGTGGTGGGGCGTTGGGTGATTGCCGGGCCTCCTGGATCCAACGGTTCAGTAGGTCCTGCTTCCGTCTCTTCAGGTCCGCATGGTGGTGACGGACCTGCTCACCTGTCCTAGGAATTCCTGTGGCACTGGTGAGTTCCTGAGCCAACTGGTCCCACGCCTCAGCCTTGTACGCTCCCCAGAGGACCTGGCCCTGCATGAGTTGGGCCTCATGGTTGTGGACTAGGAGCCAGGCCATGTACCTGGACTCCTCAACACCCCACCTCTGCGCCGGCGACTACCCTCACCTACACCTGACATTCTAACTGCAGGTCTGTTCTACAATCGTTTATGCTGTGTATTCCCGCCTATGGGGCTTATATAGTCCGTTTTTCCCGCACATATCTGTGATTGGCCGGTTTGGAATTGTATCAACTTCAGTAAACCTGCATTGTCATGCTGTAGTTTGTGTTCATTCCTATATATGAGCTAGTATTGCATTTCTAGGTACTGCTGTCATGGCTTAGTGGTTCTGTACCTTGACTATGGTGTATAGTATCCTGGGTTCGAACCTGACCACTGCTTTTTATTTTCCATAACTGTCTAGACATGTTGAGGGGTGTGTCTGTGTACAGGCATTTTGGATACGGCTTGCTCACCGTTGCCCGTCAGTTAGCTCGTTTGCGTGGTGCGCAGCTCCGCGCAAACAGGCTACGCTGGTTTAACACTCATTTGGCTATTGGCACACATTGGCCGCTTAGCTCAATTAGGGGCACATAGATTTAGCGTGGTGAACCGCTGCTCGGCTACGGGCACTCATTTTGCACCAGTCAAACCGATGCTTATCTATGGGCACATAGCCTCACTCTGTTGAACTGTAGCTCAGCTATGGGCACAGCTGGCAGTTTATATTCCTTTCTTAGCTCACATTTATTCAATATAAATAGGCTATTACATTGCATTGTACATATATTCTGGTTTTATGTGTACATATATGTGTCAGGGACTTGTTTCCTGCTTATTTTGCAAAAAAATTTGTGATGTGGGGGCTCGGACCATGGATGCCTGCTCTGCAGCCGGCATCTCTACCGCTACGCTATTGCTTCCTGGCTTATTTTGCATATGTAGTTCTTATATGCTTTCCCATTGACTGCTAACTGTAGCTGCGCTACGGGCACGCCAAGCACGAAGCACTCACGGTTAAACATCTTTACATTTTAAAAAAAATATGACATGTTCATTTAGATTGTTCTATGTTTAATAGTCTGTGAGGGCATGTGTTGTGTTGTGTTTATTCACATTTCCGTGGACTGTGTTGTGGGTGTGTACTGTGGGCACTTTTAACCTTCTGGGGGCATGTCTGCTTGCAGGGCTGGGCCTACAGACATGCCCCCTACTGTCTTACACGGCTGTGTTCGACTTAGGTGTGATTCAGCATGCTCTCATGAATATGCAGAGCATGCTGACATCACTCAGTTTAACTGCAGCCTCCGTGTAAGAGTTATAACTCTTACACGGAGGCTTCGTGAATCCTGGGGAATGTCACGCGTGCAACCTTGGCATCGACCTTTCCTAACGTGTTTTGAGTTTGTTGAAGCGGGAACTCCTATATGAGGGTAACACATTTTCCATGCATTATATACAAACTATAAATACTGCACTAATTACCTGTTTTATAGTTTAAACTTCATGTGAGTGAATTGAATGTCAGCACTAACTTTCCCATCTTCACTGTTATTGTCATTTACAAACATATTAATTTTTTGGACATTTTTGATTTCTTTAAATTATAAAGAAAAAAGTTAGAGTACAGCTGGGTCTACTTTAGAACAGCGAATGATCAGATGTTACATTGACCCCTAAACGTTGAACTAGCAAAACAGCAAACGGCTGGAACAGCGATTTTTTTTCCCCAGGAAAAAAAATCGCTGGGCCTTTGTCCAGGTTGTGCTATTTCCTCCACAGTAGTGCAATCTCGGAGTTGGTATATTTAAGTAGGGTGTGTGTGTGGGGGGTACAGCCCCCCACTTTATTTAGTGTTTAGTGTTCTTTTTTTTTTCACTGTTCCGGCCATTCAGTGTTTTGGAGATTTGACGTTTAGGGGTCGATATAACAGCGTTCGATCATTTGATCGTTTGTTATTATAATATAGACCTGTACAGTTGATTTTTGTCAGTAATAATTTGATTTTAGGAATCATCGACTTAAGAAACTTAAAGAAAATGTTATTTAGAGTCAGTTTGTTACAGCATAAAGACTGACTACTAGTGTCACTGAATGTTCACATGAAACATAAATTTTAATTAAATTGTTTGTTGATAGAGACTATGGCTTGAAACCAGTACAGAACATAGCTCACAATGTAATCAAATATAAATGATATATCACTGTATATTTTAGGCAATAAACCTGATTTCCAATGGAAAGGAAGCTGCTACATACACTAAGACGTGTGAAGTAACCACTTGCACTGATGCACTGGCGTTAAACATATTGCGACTAATAAACTGAAGATAATATTTGGTAATCTGGAACTGGATACATGATTAGGTTCTAAAAATTGTTTTGTAAACAGAAGATGTTGAATTTTAAAGGCATGTCTTGAGAAAGACACTTTTTAAAGCCCAGTCTATATCATGCACAAACCTAAACAAAGTTATTTTGCTATATTTGTTCAGCATATTGATATGTAGGATATATAGATTTATAGCCCTTGTTTAATTTGACATAATATTTGGGACAAGGACACATAATACACATAATACCACTGGTGTTAATTATGGATATAGGTGTGAATTGTGAAATGCTTTATGTGTGTAAGCCCACTAGAAAACATTCTGCATGACTGTATGAGCATAACTATGCTATCAGACATCGCAAAAAATGCCTCATGCAAACACAGTGAAGCATATCCTGAGAAGGTACTATACGCCTGAGAATGTTGTCCTTTTGATGAGATGTTGGTGGTAGCTCAGGTGGATGTAAAAGATCCTTCATCATCTATCAAAAATAATAAAGGACATTACCCAATACCCAGACCAATTTTCCCTAGTAGTATAAATACTGTGTTGGGTCTCTCTTAAAAAGAGACTACTAGACTACTGGGAGTAACCTGGTCAACAAAGTATAAATAAAAAATGTATTTCAAATACTTTTAAAATCTAAATTCCTAAACTAAGTCACAAATATCTGCTGCTTTATTTATTTAATTACATACCTTTTGTATCTTGCCATGCCTGATCTGTCCACTAAATTCTTCCCAATATTATTTTAGTTATCAATTTATTGAAAATTATATATTTTCCATACATTTTTATTAATTATTTTGCATATGAGTAATAAAACTGCACATTATCACACTTTTAATAGCCTTTTTATAAAAGTCCTTTAAATTATTCTTTGTTTCATTCTTTCTCAGTCTTGCCTTCTTCTAATGTTTTTGCTGGTATTAGTACTGTACTGGTCTAACTTTGTAAACCATATGATCTTTATGCATATTAAAGGTCCATTTTGGGGGAACAGCTTACAAAGTTGTTCAGCATAATAAAGTTGTTTCTTATCATTTTTAATTTTTTTTTGTGTGTTTATTTTGTTTTCAGTTACACTTCTCACATATGTTTGTTGATTGTAGTTATTTGGAAATCACCCAGATAGTAAAAAAATGAATATATTTTTTATTTGATAAGTGCCAATATTACAGTCACACACTGTATTAAATTCCTTGATTTAGTTAGTGGCTTGATTGGATGAAAAGACGTTGACCTAGAAATCCTAATTCTCCAATGGGAATCTAAAATATTTTCCTGTGGGATTTGTAAATGGATGTCCAAATATAGGTATCTTTGATGTTTAGTGAAATCATCTATGCCACATTTGGAATCAGCATGAGTAATGAAGGAATGGAAAAATCTGGAATTTCCATGATTCTGTTAATTTGTTAAGGGTAGAATTTGCTTAAGTGGAAACTGTTTCTTTGGGAAGACAAAGAACCCTGAGTAGAATCCTGTTCCCATTTCAGAAACAGTAACTGGTTTAATTGCCTTTTCTGACAGTGAGGAGTAGAAGCATTCTCAGGCTAGAGAACAAGAACTTGGCAAGGTTTCTGATATGTTTTACATCTCGGACTTTCCTATAAATTCTGTTACATGACTTGAAGAAATTATTTGTAGCATCAATGTGGTTGGTACTACAGATGGCTAACTTGATAAAGCACAAACTATATTGTCTACCAAAGTAACGTCTAAAGAAATGGGAATTAGGAAGAGAGGAGAAGACTAGAAGATGCACCAAAAGTCTACCTTTTCTATTACAAAACGAGTTTCTTGAAGGAGCTGAAAAAGAGCATTGTTTTGTCTATTTTCTATATTACAGCATCTTCTGCATAAATGCTTTTTAGTAGTTGTTGGAAAGTTAATGAAAAAGGGCAATTTTCGTCACACTGGGACATAATGCTGTAAACCTTGTTTCCAAAGATGATGTCATGACTGATGACCACATCAAGTAAGGCCACCTTGCCATCCTCATAGCATGACTGAACATTAGCCAAGCATGACCTCTCATGACTGTACCTAAAGCTCTTGTGCTACAAGATTCCTCCACTCTATCATAACTGTATTTGGTCATATTGACAGTAATTTATTTGCTGTCTTATTCAGTTTCATTATTTTTCTTTAAATTTTCCCATGCATAGTTTACCAGTTCCCTCTTGTATTTAATTTAGAATTGCTCCCTGGCATGTGTTTACATGAGCATGGCAATTAGAAGGTTGCATTCTCAGGCTTGACATGGAACAGAAATATTCTACCATACGCATCGACAGTACTCCCCTCTCTATTCAGTGAGAGACAAGCACAAGAAAGGGTTCTCTTAGCATATGAATGCTAAAGAATAGGAATGGCAGGTCCACAATTGCATGATCAGCCTGATTCTCATGACCATACATTTAGTAAATAGTTTTGCGAGTGGATTAGAATAAAACCTAGCATGATTTCTACTTCATAGAACTGCAAATACAAACTTTATATGTATTTTTCCAGTTCCATCATCTAGCTCCACTGTCTACTTGTATTCAGTGCATTGCCAAAAGTAGAAATCTCCAGAAAAGGTCCTTACAGTTTCATCTATAAAAGTATTTAGATGCATACAGTCTCTCTGAAAGTAATATCCTTGGGATGAGAAAGTGGCATCTATATTTTCAATAAAAGGAAAGCAACCATTGCCACAAGTACTCCTATTCCCGTTTGTGAAAATCCACAATTTCAGTGTTTTATCATGTAATGCTCAGCTTATGGATTCAGAATTTAGTATATCCAGAGGCTGAACGATTTAATGGTGGAGCATCAAAGGGTAGAAATGAAGGTCACTGTTCATCCTGTGAAGTTAGTTAATATATTGTTGAGGTGGCTCTAGCTAGTCAATATAGGACATAATTAGTGAAGGTGAGCATACAGTCATTGAAGGGTTCTTAAATGATGCAAAATATATTGTTTTTGTAAGTTTGGATATCAGGTCATTTCTTCTGGAATACACCAAATGGCATCAGCATCTTAGGTGTCAGAAGCTACTCTTCAGCTAACAACTTTTTGGTCAGATGACTTATCATGTATTTTTCTTTTTTTGTGAGTATTTTACTTCTCATGCTCTCTAGGTTCATAGGTAGGTACTAGGCTATCTGCCCAAAGGCATTTATAAGCCTAGCTGGAATGTGTTGGCTTTCGCCGCCCCCTTAGATTAGTTCCCTGTGCCTCTGTCCAGCAGGGCCACTGAAGTGATCCCTGGGGTAAACTTTCTGTTCCCCATCCACTCGTCAAGGTTTCTCTTGAAGAGTGCTAGCGAGGAGCACTGCCTAATGTAGATTGGAATCTTGTTCCAGATCATGGGAAGTCTCTGGGACAGGAATCTATCCCTCCAGCATGTCCTATTTAGTGCTGTGGTGAGGTTTAGATCCCTACAGCATGTGGCTCGAGGGGATATGCTTTTCTTTAGGTGGTGCATGTCCATCAATTCTGGGTTGGACATGGCCTTGTATGTCAGGCAGAGATCACCCCTGAGTAGGCGGTATGCAACTGAGTACAGCTGGGGTTTCTTCAGTCAAGCTGCATACCGCATCTGTTTGAGGCCAGTGATCCTCCTGGTGAGGTAATTCTGTTGTCTTTCCAGCTGTTGCAGGTGTCTTGTAAGGTACATCCCAAATGGGGCATTGTACTCTATGATGGGTCTGATGAGTGATGCGTAGAGGGGCACAATGACCTCTTTTAATCTGGATGCAAACCCTTTTGTTATTAGGCTGGCCACATAGAAGGATTTTCTAACTACTTTGGCAATGTGATTATCAAAGGAGAGGTTACTATCTACTTGGGTCCCCAGATCCCTTATTACGTCTTCTGTATTTAGGGGGCTACCACCTATGTGGTAGTTTGTGGGTACTTTGTTTTTTCCAAAGGGATGAGTATGCACTTTTTGGCATTTAGCTTGAGGCCATGGTTTTGACACCAGGTATCTGTCTCAGTGAGACCCTTTTGGAGGATGTCTGTGTCCACCAGAGAGTCAATTATAGCCCCTAGTTTGCAGCCGTCTGTGAACTTGGTCAGCCATAGTCCATCTGTGCTTGCCTGTACCTCTGAGAAGTATATGTTGAATAGGAGGGGTCCTCAGACTGAGCCCTGGAGAACACCACTTGTAACCAGTTTAGAGTCAGACCTAGCTCCTGCAACTCTTACCATGTGGGTTCTGTCCATGAGCCAGTTGGCAACCCATCTCATGTCATAGGGGCTTATGTTCAGGCTGGTGAGCTTGTCTATAATGAATGGGGAATGGTGTTGAAGGCCTTTACGAGGTCTAGGTAGGTTGTGTGGACCACCTTTCCCTCATATATAGCCTTGGTAACTGTCTCAATGAAGTCCACCAGGTTTAGGAAGCATGATCTGCCCTTAACAAAGCTGAACTGGGTAGGGTACAGTGTTTGGAGGTTTCCAATGTCCCTGTTTATGAGATACATGATGATGCGCTCCATAGCCTTGCAGACCAAGCTAGTCAGGCTTATAGAGCGATAGCTCCTGGGGTATGTTGTGGCTCCACCTTTGTGGAGCAGAACAGCCGTTGCTGTGCACCACTCAATGGGCACGTAGCCTGTGGAGAGTCTGAGTTTGAACAGTGTGTTTAGGTGAGGGGTTAGTTCATCTTTGAGCTTGTGTAGGACACAGCCTGAGACACTGTCCAGTCCCATTGATGCTGTGTTTTTGGCTTTGGAGAGGGCTGTTTTAACCTGAGTGTCTGTGATTTCAGGGGCACTACATTCTTCTGGTATGGTTATGGGCCCTTTTGGGGGTGAGAGGGGGGTGAAGTTTGCACTGAACCTGCCTGGCAGGATGTTGGTGATATTGGTCGGTTCAGTGTATTTTGTGCCATTCTGCACTAACTCCGAGCAGATCTGAAAATTGCCATTTAGATTCTTGACATAGCTAAAGAATGCCTTGTGGTTATCATTGGAGTCCTTGGCAAGTTTTTTTTCAAAGCTCGTCTTGGACAGTTTTATGAGGGATCGTAGTTTCTTGCTGATACTGATCAGGGATGTCTTCCCTTCTTGGGATTTTACTCTTTTCTGTACTAGTTTCCTCCTTCTATTGTATAGCTTGTTTATGGCAGGAATCCACCAGACTGGTTTCCTTTTCTTGGAAGAGTTAGTCTTGGTTTTGCTTGGGATAGCACGATCCATGCATTCTTGTAGGTGCCCGTAGAGTGCATTAGTAAAGGATTTTGCAGCTTGGATAGTGTTATCCTTTGGCATGGGGGCTTTGAAACTTTCCACCTCGGTCTTAAGTAACGTGAAGTTTGCTTTTGAAAAGTTGATCACGGTGGTTTCTTTGACTGGGGGTGGGGGGCGGAATGTGGATATCCATAATGATTAGTTTATGGTCAGATCTAACCGATGAGGGGTTGACCTCTGGTGTAGAGCACCGGTCACTCATGTTGGTGATGACAAGGTCCAATATGTTGTCACCTCTGGTGGGGGTGTTGGCCAGTTGATCCAGGGTGTTTAAGTTTATAAATTCTAGGAAATGTTGGGCAAGGGAGTTAGTACTTGAGTAGTTCTCCCAGTTAATGTTTGGGTAATTGAAATCACTCAATATTAGGGTGTTTGGTAGGACCTTTATGTTTCCCAGTGTTTCCAGAAATGTGGAATGGGGGTCCAGGGACATGGTGGGTGATCTGTAGCAAGCTATAATTTGAATTGCAGTTTTCTTTTGTCAGTGATATTCATCACCACTGAAGGGGTGTTTTCTTCAAATGTTGCACTTTCCTGCAAGTTTAAAAGTAACACTCTGTGGTGACTTGTTAACTACAGTTTTATGAGTTTTATTTAATAAATATGTACAGATATATACCTCTATATATTAAAAGTCTTTTTTTTAAGTTTTTGTAACATTTCACTAGTCTATTTTGGTGTTGTCTACTCTCAGACATAAAATCACTCTCAAGGAATGTGAATTTCAGTGCATTTTCAATAACTGTAAATTCTAAGGGAAGAGAAGTTTACTGTTGCCAATAGTAAATCTGTTTTCAATGTGCAACTGTTTTGTTTAACAAAAGGCTGTCAGTGTTTGTGTTACAGAACTTCAAAGCAGTGCTAGTAGCTCAACAGGGATCATACATGTCTTTGGTGCAGAAGGCTGTGGGTTCGAACAGCATGTAGATGGATTGCTGCTACTGCAGTGCACTTTAAGGGGGGGTGGGAGTGTTGCACCCCTAAATGTGTTGTCCTTTGGATGAGATGTTACACTGAGGCCCCATCTGTCTGTGTTAATGGTAGGTACTTTGAAATCTTTTACATCTACCTGAGCTATCAAAAAGAGTTCCCCAATGCCCTGGCCAAATTCCCCCTGGTAGTAGAAATGCCATTAAGGGTCTCCTCTGATAAAAATGCTACTAGCCTAGTGGGATT
Organism: Protopterus annectens; assembly: GCF_019279795.1. Taxonomy (NCBI): domain Eukaryota; kingdom Metazoa; phylum Chordata; order Ceratodontiformes; family Protopteridae; genus Protopterus; species Protopterus annectens. The sequence goes on along the minus strand of NC_056733.1, from coordinate 1,089,981,334 downwards.
AACCTGGTCAACAAAGGATATTTGAATTAAAGTTTTAAATTAATCTATATCTCTATCTTCATTTCAAAAGTTAAGAAGAAAATAGTGTGCAAGCTGATAGTTAGCAGTGCTTATGATAATTGGGGCGGAGGGCAAGTAATGGGACACCAGTATGGCTGCAGGGGGACTGGTCTATTCCCCTGTCTAGGGTGCCATTTGACCGTGATCAGGCTGTACCTTATGTAGATGTTTAAGAAAGATGTATCAAAAATCTGATTGCACCTAACCTCGGACACAGATCAGAGAAGAAATGGTATGAAAAAAAAACCTTGCGACATTCGCAACAAGTCTTCTGTATCTGTCAAATATAAACTTACTGCTAGCAAGTATGTAAATGTAAAAAAATTAGCAAAGTCTGAATAAGAGTTTGTTTGTTTCACTTCCATAAGCAGAAATAATTGGGCATTTTCTTTCCTCTCTTTAAGAAAACTAGTAACCTTTTGTTTATAGGATGCTGACTGTTGGCTAATGGAAAGTAGCTAATTTCTGTTTGAAAGACTTTTTAATGCAGTAAATTCCGATTAACGATTTGGAGTGACTAGGTTTACCATTAACCAGTGCATTAAAGTTTGTCCAAATACACTCCCATAAACCCTTAGCAGTACGGCAACAGCTTCTTATTCCTTAATGCCTAACATAGTTTTTCTTTCCACCCTCCTGGGTCAAAATCTTTCTTCTATTGCTTTTTTACTATTGTGGAGTAAACAGATGCCTCGGGTATATAAGCCCCCCTCAAAAAAAAAGAAAGATCCTGCTATTTAGATATGATTCACAAAAAAAAATGTTTATTTTCAACTAGTACTATAGAATTTGCCCAAATGCACTCTTATAAACCAGTCACAGTTACAGACATTAGTTTTGCATTCTTTATCCATAATGGCATTAATTCACTATGAATTCTGGGAGGAGTTGATGTCATGTTTATTTAAGGTAAAGTAGAACAGCATAACGTTTAATCTATTTGAGTTGCCAGCTAAATGATTTCATATGTATCCAGCATATAGGAAGACTGTTCATGTAATGCATATCGTCGGATATAAATCATATAGTATGTAAAAGTAGTTATACCTCCTTTTACATATGAAGAAACTCAACAGTTTTCTGCCGTGGTTAATTTTGCTACTGAATTAGCTTTTACTGATTTTGTTAAAAATAAAAGTGAGATTCGTTATAATTTGACTAAATTAGAATGGTGGGCTCTGCAGGATTTTAGTAAACAGGAAAAATTAATGTTTAAACTCTCAGACAAAGGTAATATAATTGTAGTAATGCGCTATATGCAGTACCTAAAAATGTGCTATGACCTTCTTACTGATAGAAATGTATATAAAGTGGCTACTACATCTGAATATAAAAATGCTGTGATACAGTTTCAGGAACTGCTTCATAAGGGATATAGGTTGCGTTATCTATCTAGAAATTATGTGGAAAATAAGTTTAGTACTGATATGGCATGGCTTTCTTCTTATTGTCTTCCTAAAATTCATACAAATTTGCATGACCCTCCAGGATGGTCTATAGTTTCTGCATATCACTACTGTTTTACATAATACTGGTTTGTTGTTGCATACATATTTGTAGTCTGTAGCCATTGAAATTACCCTCTTATATTAGATACACATTTGATTTTCTTGAGAAGATATCATATTTGGAAATGACCAGTAAAATGTACTGGATTACAGTTGATGTAAAAACCCTTTATACCAGTACACAACATAATTCTGGTATTGAGGCTTTAACATTTTTTAGTCCAGTAGCATATGATATAATACAACTGGTCCAGTTTTGTTTAACGCATAATTTTTTTTTGAATTTAACAAGGAAATATATAATCAATTTCAGGTTACTGCCATGGGTGTGCCTTTTGCCCCATGTATGCTAACCTTTTTATGGGCCTGTTTGAAACAGAATACCTTTATAGACAGGGTTTATGCATAAGTTTGTATTAAAATATTACAGATACATTGATGATTTAGTTTTTGTATGTAAGGGAGGGTATGACTTGGTTGGGAATTCTATAGAAAATCTGCATGATAATAGGCTGGACTTAAGTCTGATGGACTTCAATGTGGCAAAAATATAGTTTTTGGATGTAGGTTCATCTAATGGCAAGGTAAAAACTAAAGTTCATAGGAAATTTGAAAATGGCAGCCATTTTTAGATGGACATAGTTGCCACCCCCCTCATATAATTAAGGCACTCCCCTATGGTGAATTTTTACAAATTTCTAGGTTGTGTAATGACAGTAATGAGTTGGAGAGACAGTTATATAAGACAACCACTATGTTGTTGGGGAGGGGATATGATAAGGAAATTGTTGAGAGGTCTTTATACCAAGTAAGGCATGAGATCTGGTTAGCGGATGTTAAAGTGGGTGGATGTAGCTATAAAAAATTGAAGGGGGAGGGTATACTACTCATAAGTTTATATAGTTACTACATATAATATATTTAGTGAGCAAGTGATAAATATTATAACGTACTGTTATTTTTTTTTAATTTAAGGAATTTGTAAACACATTATGTGATACTCATTTGGTCTCCTTTAAGAGGGGATGTAGCATTAAAAATATGATTGTTCAAAGTAAATTCACTACACCTGGGAACAGTTTATTTAAAGAACTTAATATATATGGGAATTTTTACTTCCAATGGTTGTGTTAGTTGTAAGTATATTGTTAAAACATTTCATAAAATTAATGGTATACATTTTAGACCCAATGTGAGACATTGTTGCAATACAGAAGGAATAGTTTATGTATTGTGATTTGTTTTATATAGGGGAAAGCAAGAATGTTTTCAAACTTAGACTACTGGAACATGTTAGGGATTTTAAGAATGTTAGACTTGGAAGCCATTTTGCTATGCATTTTAAGTTACATCATAATAGTTATCTGGGGAACTTAAGGCCACCATTTTGGAGCAAATAACTCCCTATGATAAATGTTTCAATATCAAGGAAAATTATTGCAAAAAGAAACTGTATTCATTGTAAAATATGGAACCCTGACCACTGCTGGATTTAACACAGATTGCAATTGTTTTTTTTTTATTTTATTATGTAATTATTTAATTGTGTAATCTGTATTATCAGGTTCTTTTAGCAACACTATTTAACGTGTGTGGTTATATAATGTTTTTTACCCCATGAAGGCTGTTAAGCCAAGGTGCTAGAGTTTTTGAATCTGTGCCATGTTCTAAAATAAATACTTCTTGCTGGATTTACTGGCTTTTGTTGTTTCATCTAAGTAGCAAATTTCTGTTTGAAAATGTTTTTAATGCAGTAGATTCTCATTAACAATTTTGAGTGAATAGGTTTACTGTTAACTAGTCCCTTAAAATTTGTCCAAATGCACTCCCATGAACCCTTAGCAGTTTAGCAATAACTTCTTACTCCTTAATGCCTAACATAGTTTTTCTTCCCACCCTCCTGGGTCAAAATCTTTCTTCTGTCTATTATTTGTTTTATTATCATGGAGAGAGTAAGTGCCTCAGGTATACAACCCCCCCCCCAAAAATAAAATGATCCTGATGTTTAGATAGGATTTGCAAAAAATATGTTTATTTTCAACTAGTATCATAGAATTTGCCCAAATGCACTGTCATAAACCAGTCACAGCTACAAACATTATTTTTGCACTCTTTATCCATAAAGGCATTCATTTGGTATGAATTATGGGAGGAGTTAATGCCATGTTTATTTAAGATAACGTAGAACAGCATAATGTTTAATCTATTTGAGTTACCAGCTAAAGCAGTTCCATGACCATTTTGGACGTCTTGCTTTATAGTTTGCACACTATATGGCTTCTTGTCTTCATCCCCCCCCCAGTCTCTTTTACAATTTGCATTACTATAAATAGTGTATGTGTGCGTGTATGTGTCTGTGTGTGTCCAAAGTAACATTTACCCAGAGTTGAGTGCTTCTTGGAGTTAATAAAAAAACGAAATAAAATGCACAAACTACTATAAAACAAACACAATACTGGCTATGGAATAAAGAAAGAGTTGTATCTTATGTTAAGCACTTTTCATTTACTGCATTAGTAAACTTCATCAGACAAAATCAGTATAACAAATTCACAACAGTTAAATAGTTTAAAATGTGGCGCCCTTTTTTCAACTACAGGAAATGACATCACAAACCTAAATGTTATGCTACTTCCCCCATTGCATGTACCATTATTCATATTCATGTATATTACTATACATTCCAAATACCCCAAATGCGAACAATATATGCTACTATAAAATTTAAAAATTGTTATAAAGTTCCTAAGATATTAAATTAAATATGTATACATTTATATACATAAATAAAGTCTTCATTTTAAACAAAACTTATTGGCATTACCAAAGCAACCATTTATCTACCTAAAGCTTTCAAATTTAAGATGCTGTTAATACTGCAAAGATCAATAAGTCCAGGCCATGCATAAGAATGAAGCATGAGCTGCCGTATAAGTTCTGCCTTTTCCAATTGTAGTTCCCAGGGACCACCTCTATCATCACTAAGCACTTGCTGCAATATTGCAAATCTAATATAATGATCGTGTTGTTCATGCACATGTTTGGCTAGTGCATTATTTAACTGATCTTTCCTTATTGCATACATGTGCTCATAAATTCTTTCCTTGAGAGACCTGGTGGTTTTTCCTATAGAAAATGCTGGGCAGAGATGACATACTGCCACATATATTACCCCCTTAGAATTACAATTACATTTGCCCTTAATAATATATTATATGCCCTTTATTTGCATGCATTGGCCTTGATGTATGTATCTACAATAATTGCACATTCCACATCTATTCATAATACCCACTGATTTGTTGGCCATACTCCAATAGGCTTTTAAAGTTACCTGCTCTCCTTGCCACCATTTTGAAACCATGACACAATTTTGTTCTGATGTTCAAATCCTCATCCATAAGTGTCCAGATTTTCATCATAATAGCCTTGATTTCATACAAAATGTGTGTTAAATGTTGTTATAAACAGTGCAGCATTGTCCAGGCAGTGTTCACTCACATCTAAAGGTATTGAGTTGTTATTATATGATAAAATAGGTACAAAATGACCATTTGATCTTTTTGTTTTAACTTTATTGTGCAATTCCCTAAGAATATGATTGGGATAGCCTCTCTTTTTAAACATGTCAATCAAATTATTGCACTTTATTTCAAAGTCCTTTTCCAAGCTAACCATCCTTGCCGCCCAGACAAGCTGTCCTTTAACTACTGATTTCTTATTAATTGCTGGCTGCACACTAGAAAAATGCAAGAATGAATTTGAGCAGGTCGGTTTTCTGTAAATATTTGCTATGAATCTTTTATTGTCCTTAACCTTACTCAACATGACATCCAAAAAAAATAATCTCATTATTGTCCACTTGTGTGAATGCCAAATAAGAAGTGGTTTAATTAATATATGAGAGAAATGAATCTAGTGCTGCTTGACTACCCTTCTACAGGATGAATATGTCATCCAAATAATGTAAATATAGGCTAATGTGCTGAAAAAATTCACTACCATAAATGTACTGCTGTTCCCATACAGCCATAACTATATTCGCAAAAATTGTGCCACAAGGTGAACCCATGGCTACACCCACCTGTTGTAAAAAAGATCATAGTACCAACCACCCTATCCAAAACAGAATTACAGTGAACCAAGTTAAGGTCACACTATCAAGAAACATTAATATTAGCTCTGTGGGACCTGACAATTTCCCCATCTATCTCTGCTACTGTCAGGTGTCACTTAGCCAAAATCCTGTTAAACCTTTTCAGTTTATGTATGTTAATGGGTTATGTGCGTAAAACATGGAGTAAGGCCATAGTAGCACCATTATACCAAAGTATTCCCATGACAGTGTCTGAAAACTAGACCTAATAGCCTGACAAGCATCATAATTGATGACCTGATAAATAATGACCTATATACCATTTGTCCAGACCAATTTGGATTTGTAAATGTTAATTCATGCCTACTAAACCTAGTTTTTTTCTTTGAAAGTGTCACCGAAGCCATGATTGCAGGTCTGACAGTCCATACTGATAACTTTGGCCTTGCCAAAGCCTTTGACATTATCCCACATGCTGATATCAAAGATAAGATCTCCCAACTTAACATAACCCCTTGTAGTTCATTGCATAGCCAAGTGACCCTTCAGCAGAATCCACACTGTTAAAGTACAGAGCACCTCAGCAATCCAGAAGGGTGTCACCAGAGGGAGTCCACAGAGCTCTGCCTTGGGCTCCTTGCTGTTTGGCTTCTGTTTCTTGGAAGTTAAAACAATTTTAAAATCCCAGGGATAAGCAGATACTCTATTATGATCTGCACCAAGTAAATGCCTTGTAAGTTTCTGTCATGGACTCATCTTAAATGCTAAATAAAGATGCAGTACAATTACCTTTAGGAAGACCACTGGTCTTATCACATGGCTTTTAGTTCCCTCTCCAAACAAATACAATTCTATGGGAATAGTTTAATCGCATCAATAACAATTTTTCTTTTGATTACCATGTCTTGGTTTTGGTTAACATATCCTACCTTTCTCAGTTGACCTGTAGTGGTATCTCCTGTAGGTCTCCTGCATTACTGGTCCCTTCATACTCTTCCCTTATTATATTACATAACCACTATGATCACCTGCAGCTGGAATTAAATAAATTCCCAAAGAACAACCTGCATGTTGGCCATAATACTGGATACATAACATTTAAGACTTTGTCATACATGCAGAATTAGTCCTCAAAATATAGAGAAGACACACTGTGAGGTTGTGCTACTCCAAATCAGTTCAACATTGATATATAGCACGAGCTTCCAGTTATCCCATTTGTACACAGGGCATGGCTAGTACACATTATTACCATGCAAATATGCAGTCTTGTTCTGGCTTCTTCATATCTCTCAGCAGCACGAGAACAGCACCACCTGTACATCATAACTGGTACTGCAGGTATCTGGGCTTTCTACAATGTAATGCCTGCAGTACAACTGCTGCCAACAAAATGGAGCTCTTACAATCAGATTTAGGCCCTTTGGTTATAATGGACAATACCAGTACTTTGACATTTTATTTTGGCATTCAACTCCAATGTAAAAGTGCTACAGTGTAGCAGCCACAACATGAGTTTTTGAATCAGGAGTATGATTCTATGATACCACATTATCCTATGTGACATTAGGAATCTCTGAGAACTTGTTTGAGAATCAGGCACTATGGAAAGGTTTCAGTTTTGTGCTGTTTCAAACAAGCATGTTCTACAATGTGGCACTAAACTTAAAGTTAAAATACTACAGAAAACAAGGAAACAAAGTTCAATAAGCAATAAACTAAATATGTCACAATAACATATAATATACAACATCTTCCTAATGCACAGCAGTTAATATGACCATAACATGGGTGACATCTATAATGCAAAAAGGCAGCCTGCTGCTCTTTATTTACCAAACAAAGCAAGTCATTTAAAATTACAGTCCAATACACAGTAATTAACATTCTGCCTCACTTCCAAATAAGTATGACACACACTTTTCTTCACTAAGGTAAATATTAAAAAGCATACCTTTCTTACTAAAGTAAGTAAATGGTGCAGCCCTCAGTCTCACCAGCACATCCAACTGCCAAACAAATTATAATAAAAGAATGTATGTAGGTATATTTAATAGATGTCCACCAATTAATACATTGTTTAATATCTCTACCACGACTGTTGTCATTTTGAAACAGACCTACGTCTGTGTACTAAATTGCAATTGTAAAGCATAGTTAATGAAGCCAGTTTCTCAAAACCAGTAATTAAACTACTGAAAACAGCAGTAGTGGAAGGGGTTTTCATGCAGATAGTTGAACCTCGATCAATTGAAACACAAAATATCAATCCGCATTTATCAAGTCCAACCAAATGAAAACAGATTCTGACTTGATTCTTTTCTGGACCCATTGTAAAGTGCATCTAGGAAGGAAATTCAAATGAAGTGTGAGACTTGCCCCCTAAAGGACCCATGTTAAAGCCTATACTGGAGATTCAACAGCTTACTATTCAATCTTTTTTTATTGTGACCCTCATCTGGGGTCAGAAACTACTCTTGGGGGAAACCAGGTACCTAACTCTCATGACTCCATGACAGGACTTTGGTCCTCTGCCCATCATTTTATATGCTCCTAAATTCTAATATGTTTTTCTGGAATTCATTAATTTCCACTTCCTGTTCTTTACCTTTGAAAGTGCCTTCTTTCACATACTCTGCTTTTCAACTCTTATTGGATTTCAAACACCCACTGTCCATGTTGGTTAAACACTAAATCCAACAAATGGACAAACCCTGACACCTGTGGCACTACATTATGCCATTTCTGTCCATCAGTTAATAAGAACATTTGCTGAAGTGTAATTTTGTGCCAACACAATTACACAAACCTCATCCATTCAACATTTTAATCTTGAAGACAGAACATATTTGTCCCTATTTCCATTATATTTTCCGGTTTCCAAACAATATACCTTTTAACAAACAAACGCAGTTTTCAACCACACTGATTTAGCAAATGACATCATTTTTTATGCTTGATGGTTATGATAGTGGTGATAAACTTTAAGACTGTGGTATATGGTGCAGACATACTGGCAGATGATAGGTCTTGGTCACTTGAGTAATACTCCTTTCCTTTAAGGAGCAAGAAGTGTCTTTAGAGTAGAATATGCATGCTTCCCATGTATGAGTCCACATTTGATGTCAGGTCTCCCATAAACTATTTATGGGAAACCTGCAGTTGTCAAGTTTACAACCACTGTTGTCGATCAGCTCCACATCTTATCAATCGTAATCTCCCTGTAATAAATAATGGATAGTCCTGAGATGCTCTTCCCTCTCTAATTTGCTAACCAGTTGGTAACAAGTGGCTACACAGTCATGTTTTTGCAAATCTATAGCCAGATATCTTGTCAAAATTGTATTTATTTATTTATTTATTGGCATTTGTTAACTGGGCTGGTCCAGCTGGGCCTGTGGCCCATTTTCAGTGGAGACCCAAGGAGAAAAGCTCCAGTAGTACAGTTAAGTAATTTACAATAATTAGGAAATGTAAGCTTGCAGAATAACAGAAAAACATAATTAAACAGGATATTAGAGAAATAGGCATAGAGTAAATACAAAGCTAGTACATATCAGTGTAAAATAAAATGAAATGTAATAACAAAAAACAGTATATTTAGAGAAGCGTTTATACATCATCATGAATGATTAAGATTCAGGGAGTGTCTACTTAGTACAGAGCTTGTTGAGAGGGATGAAGATATTTAAAAGTGTGTAAGGGGTACAGGGAGGCTAGTTTGGACTTGACAAGGTCATTTTTTGGATTTAAGTAGAAGAAGTTTGAGCTCATTTTTTAAGTGGGATGGATGGGTGATGGTACATATCTCAAAGGGAAGTTTATCCCATGCATGGGAAACAGAGTATTTATATAGAAGTTTGCCTACTGTTTTCTTGGGTTGATAGGTATCTAATAATTGCTGGTTAGAGGAACGGAGGGATCAAGTTGGGGAATAGATAGAGACATGGGAAGAGAGGGCTGGACAAGATAGGGTGTGTATAGAATGGAGTGTAACATTTGAAACATTTGTAGTAATTTCAGAAATAGTAATGGCAGTCTTGTACTTGTATGTAAATAACCTATGTTTTTGTTAAGTTCTTTCAGCTCATTTACTGTACCTAATTATCAATGTAACTCTGTTGGAGCTTTTCTCCCCGGGCCTCCGCTGAAAAAGGACATGTATCCAGTCGGACCATCCCGGTTAACAAATGTAAAATAAATAATAATAAATAAAATTGAGATAGCAATAGTTGTTGGGAAAATTCTAGCCACTGAAGTGAGTTTAGAGCAAGGCAGTATATGGACAGCTTGTGATAAATCTAGCTATCTTATGGTAAGTTTGTTGAAGTTTAGCAAAGGTTATGGTCTGGATGTTAGTAAGAATTGGAGAAGCATACAGTAGGGAGGGGAGGAGTGTCTGAGCAAGGGAGAGTCTGGCAATAGTGGTTAGAACATTTTTGTTGCGATATAATAAACCAAGTTTTTGGTGAGTCTTTTTATACATTGGCGTATGTGCAAGTAAAATTTGTGTTCAACATCAATGATGACTCCCAAGAGTTGTGTCTGAGTTTCAGGTTGGATATTGGTATGGTTAGAGGATATAATAGTGAAGGTGGATTTATGGTCAGATAGAGAACAGGGGAGGAAGAGCAGGAGTTTAGTCTTTTTAGGGTTAAAGATTAGTAGATTATCAGCTAGACATTCTTCAGTGGATGAAATAGCCTGTTGGGTTAGGTTATAGAGGTCAGAGATATTGTTAGAAATGGAGATTAAGGTAGAGTTGTCTGCATATTGGATGAGGAGGACTGTTTACAAGATGTATAGAGATCATTGGTGAAGACATTTAATAGAAGGGGACCTAAGATGGAACATTGTGGAACTCCAGTTGGAACAGAAATGAAAGAGAAGAATGATTAGCACCATTTAACAGATTGCTGTCTGCAGGAAAGGTAACTGGAGAACCAGGCAAGTGTGTTGGAAGACAGGTTGGATTAGTGAGTTTGGAAAGCAGTAGAGGGTGGGAGACTGTATCAAAAGCTTTGGAGAGGTCTAGGAAAAGACAGGATATGAGTTTATTGTTATCCAGGGCCTCAGCAATGGTGTGTGTGAAGGATAGGAGGGCAGTAGTTGTACTGTGGTTAGGACGAAAGCCATGTTGAGTGGGGGTCAGGAGGTTATGCTGTAGTAGGTAGTTGAGAAGTTGGGAGTGAATGCATTTTTCAAGTATTTTAGAGAGGGGGGATAGAATGGCTATGGGTCGGTAGTTCGTTGGGTGTGTAGAGTTACCTCCTTTATGTAGGAGAATGGTGAAGAATGGTTTCCAGAGGGTAGGAACAGTAGATTCTTGAATAGATCTGTTGATTAGAATAGATATAGAATAGGCAACAGATTCAGCAGCAAGTTTGAGGAAGATAGGGGGAAGATTGTCAGTGGAGGGAGAACAAGTTTTGAGCTTTAGAAGAAGAGATCTAATGTAGGAAGTAGGGACAGGGTGGAAGGAGAAAAGATTAGTGTTTGGAGGATTGGGGGTATGCAGAGGGGTTGTGTTGCAGGTGGAAGTTAAGAGTGTTTGGATGGTATCAATAAAGTGTTTATTAAGGAGGGTATCAGTTTCTTTGGGAGATGTGTTGGGGTATAGGCAGGGGTTAGAGGGACAGCCAGGAGAAAGAATCTTGTTGAGAGTAGACCAAAATTTCTGTGGGTTGGATTTACAATTTAGTTGAGCAGAGTTATAGTAGGACTTTTTGCCTTTAATAGTTTTTTTCTTAGTAAGATTCCTTAGGTTTCTATATTTATGAAGAAGGGGAAGTTCTTTTGTTTTTGTCCAAGATTTCCAGGCACTCTCTCTTCTGTGCATAAGGTACCTAGTTTCCTTGGAAAGCCAGGGAGCATAATTTGATTTTAACCTTATCCTTCTAGAGGGAGCAATGGAGTTTAATGTACTTAGGAAAATGCTACTAACAAGGTAACTGCGTCACTGAGAGGGGTTTGTTTAAGGATAGACCACTTTATGCTAGCAAGGATGGAGTTGAACTGGGAAATGTTAAAGTTAGACAGTTTATGACAATCTCTGTAAAGGTGGGGTTTAGGAGGATGGGTGGAGTGTCTAAGTACAGAAGTGGAGAGGTGATCACTAACAGAGTCAGGTAGGATAGTGGGGTTATGATAGTGGTGGGGGGAGTTAGTGAGGATCCAGTCTATAATGGAGCTGGATGATGTGTTTTTATGAAGGTGGGTGGGGGAGGGTATCAGCTGATGGAAGCCACGTAAATTAATACTTAGTTGTGGAGAGTCAGTTGAAAGTTTGGAGCAGTCTAAGTTTACATCTCTTAAGATGATTGTTTCATAGGGTATATTAAGGGAAAACCAGGATAAGATATTTTCTAGGATGGACAAATTATTCCCAGGGGGGATGTAAATGGAGGCAATAGCAAATTTCTTGTGTGGATTGAGGTGGCAATTTAGGATGATAAGTTCTGCTGAGTGGAAGTCAGGGACAGGAGAGGTATAAGGTGAGAGATTGAGAGTACTGGAGTAGAGGGTGGCGACACCCCCATCTTTTTTTGAGAGTCTATCTGAGCAGAAGATGTTGTAGCCTGGAGGGATAATTTTGTTGTTTGAGATATGTGGCTTGAGCCATGTTTCAGATAAGGAGAGGATGTGGGGATTTATGTGAGCTATCCAAGTGTGTGGTTCTGTGATTTTTCTTAATTAGGCTTTGTATATTAAGTGAGACTATAGACAGGTGTTTGGATAAGAATTAATTTGGTGTATGGGGTGGTGAGGTGATTGTAGAGGGGGAGGTAGGTGTGGGGGGTATGTGGTTGATAGGAGTTGGAGGGGGGCCAGGGCTGGGGCGGATGTCCCCAGAGGTGAAGAGTTTTTTTTGTTTGACGAGAGACTATACTAGAAGGTAAATGCAGTTTGTACAGCTTTAGTTTAAGTTTGTTGGCAGGTGGGGGATTTGGATTTGAGGTAGTTTATGACGACATGTGGCGGAGAGGTTAAACAGAGTTGGAGAGATAGAAAATAAGGAAGTTGTTGGATGAGTATCATAGGTATAGGATGTAGCAGAGTATAGATGTGGGTAGGGAAGGTAGGAGTGGTAGGAGGTAAGGATAGATAGAAACACAAGAAATGTAGTAGAAATAAGTAGGTGAAACATATTACAATATAGGTAGAGAGATTAAAGGGTGGGTGTAATAGTGAGAGATAGGAGATCTTGACTGCTAAGTATGCTAGATTTGATAGTAGGAGTGGTTATTACAGGAAATTTGTAGTGAATGGATAATGAGAGAGGAAGGGGAGGGAGTGGTTGGTATAAAGGTAATTGTAATGGGGGTGTGTGGGAATGGGGGTAGGGTAGGAGAGTGGAGTGAGCCTGAGCATTAGCGAGGGTAAATGAAGTGGGGCTAGCCATAATGAACAGAGGCAGAATAGTAAGAAAAAACAATCTAAAACACCAAATGTCAATGATAAGAATGAATTAGAGATGTACAGTATGTAAGCCTTCCTTAGATATGATAGAATAAACTATCTTTCATCCTTCAATTCTCATTCAGGGAAATCCCAAACTCCATCATAATTCCATTTGTTCTTACTAGTTCCCCATCCCACTGCTATGTCATCCAGTGTCTCTATCTGTGCTACACATCATCCCTCTCCTTAATTGCTAAACAAGCATTTCATGAGTTACCTGAGGGGGAGAGAGGAGGTGCAACTTTAAGACACAAGATTTTGGCCTATGGAAAAGCCCCATATAGACAGAGAGGGAGGGAGGGAATGGTAAAACAGGACTAAACACAAATCAAATATGATAATGCATAAAGAACAGAGAATATAGAGGCTGGATTCCATATCAGTGATGAGGACACTTTGTAGAACCGAAGTAAGACTAACAGATTGCTATTTTATCAGTTTGTATGGTGGCAAGCTTAAAGATATGATGTTCCAAGAAGTTAGTAAACACTTATGAAAGGAAAACACTGAGCTCTGTGGTAAAGCAGTAAACAGGTCCTTTAGTGACTGCTCTCCAAATGGATCCAGAATCAATTATGCATTTATAATTCACATCAGAAAAACAAGTTGGCCATTTAGATGGATCAATGAGATGTGGCATACAATTATAGCAGTCTTATTACAGACTAAATAAGAAACAATGATGAGGCATAGTGGTCACTGAAATTATTAGGGCCCTGCTTCACAGCTCCTTTGTTTTGGCTTCATTCATGGCTTCTAGTTACTTATTAGGTGGATCTTGCTTCTAATCCTCATGAACAAATAGGCTTCCAGTTACTTATTGGATCTTCCTTCTAATCCTCATGAGCAAATGGGCTTTCCATTTCACCACTGACTAATAAAATGATGACCTTAACTGGAGGAAGGAGGCAAAGGTCTCACACTACTCACAGTGACCACTATTTGTTATATCTAACAATGAGGTTGTCCGACTATGGTGAAATATATATAACAATCTGTTATATTTTTATCATATCATAGTTTGGTTAGTTAGCCTCAGCAGAATCAGTCCCTAATGAAATGACAAGGTCCGCTTTTAGACATGATGGAGTTTGCTCCTTCCTCTAGAAAATAAGTTGGTTGATTGGCTTCTTTGAAATGTTCACATAAAATTGCATTTAGTGTCTTGCTTGTGAATTAGGTCACATCTATAAATGGTCTGCAGCGGTGCAGTTCACTAACCTGGCTGACAAATACATTTACTGAAAACGACAGTGTAGTGTAATGTGGCTACTATGTTAATTTAAATAAGGACTGGGGGTTATTTACACCGCACTCACAAGATTTGCCAAATGGAGAGCCACACATTTAAAATGCGGAAATATTGCATTCTGAAAAAATCATGGATCCGTGGGACATTTTTGCCAGTTTTTATCTGCAAACAAGTATCAGACTATTAACTCAGGAATGTTGGTCATAAAATCCTTTATCAGCTCATAATCATCTATCATGAGACGGTAGACCAGCTAACGAAGGAGTTCACCATCTATTATAAAAGCAACCCGAATGACCACAAATACTGATGCTGTTTCCATTGGATTTTAAAAAAGAAAAATTGTGATATATTTACATAAATTGTTGCGACAGTAATTGGCCTGTTTGAAGTCATCATTTCTATTTAGAAAGTCTGATATCAGCTATTATGTCAGCTAGATACCTTTTAATTTTCATGCAGTTTATTATTTGTAAACGAAAGAGCAGCGTATACACACACATGGTTTAACCTACCACAGCGTCTCCTTGCGTTACATTTCCTTCCATATCTGCGAATTGAACACAGAGCCCTTCTGATGTGATGTTATTCTCACTGTCCATCATGCTAGAATTTACTGGAAGCGCAGTGCCAGTCTGAGGAACAAACCCAAGAAATGCCTTATACTGATAATTGTGAGAAAGTGTTTCCGAACCAGCAACATCCAGAAGGTCGGTTGGTAAGGCAGAAATGAGTGGACCAGGTGTTTTCATCTTGTGGCTCGCAATCTCAAAGTCACAACAAATGGACAAACAAGGACAGCTGGTTACATACTCCTGTCTGTAACATAACACAGATATCAGAATAATTAAAAACCCAAAGAAAAGAAAGGCGATAGACACTACGGTTATTATTAAATAAATATTCAAGTTGGAAATCGGGTTGTCCGAGATCTCAACGTCTTCAAAATCGGGCAACACTTGTGGAAAAGTATCATATAACCATAACCCGATAGTTACAGAAGCAGATCGTTTGGGTATCCCATTGTCTTTTACTTCAATAATAAGTCTGTGCTTGTTGGAGTCGGTGACCCTGATGTTGCGTAAGATTTTGATTTCTCCCGTTTGTCCATCAACGTTGACAAGACTGGTGTCACTAGCTTGTAATAACTGGTACGACAGCCATGCATTTTGGCCAGAGTCCGCATCCACAGTTATGACCTTAGTCACCAAGAATCCTACTTCAGCAGAACGAGGGACCATTTCTACTGCTACATACCCATCTGTTGTGGGGGGATACAAGAACATGGGAGGATTGTCATTCTGGTCTACAATGGACACCTGCACTGTGGCTGTGCTACTTAGGGGTGGGTTGCCTTGATCCTTGGCTTGAATTAGTACCTCAAATTTCCTTTCCTTCTCGAAATCAAAAATTGACCTAGCATATACATTTCCATTTTCATTGCTTATTGACACGTACTTCATTACGGGCAAGCTGTCGCGATCCGTTTCTAAAAGTGTATACGTAAGTCTACTGTTCCGATCCAGATCTGGATCCAAAGCAGAGACCTGACAGATGAAATCCCCTACTGAATTATTTTCATTTATGTACACTTTGTATAATTC
The DNA here is from genome assembly GCF_019279795.1 of Protopterus annectens. Classification (NCBI taxonomy): domain Eukaryota; kingdom Metazoa; phylum Chordata; order Ceratodontiformes; family Protopteridae; genus Protopterus; species Protopterus annectens. The sequence goes on along the minus strand of NC_056733.1, from coordinate 1,089,965,353 downwards.
TTGTGAAAAACGTGGTGGATTGTCATTTACATCAGCGATGTGGACAATAATATTTGTTTCACTTGAAAGAGGGGGTGACCCGGAATCAATGGCAGTGATAGTGATATTATAGGAACCAACGGTTTCTCGATCTAAAGGACCATCGGTTATCAAAGTATAATATTCAGCAACTGATCTAAGTTTAAAAGGAATGTTGTCGGTGATATGGCAGCTCACCACAGCGTTTATCCCGAAATCTCTATCAGTTATAGTGACCAGTGCCACCACTGTTCCTACCTCTGCGTCCTCCATGATCTGATCAGAGACCAGCGTTACTGCAATCTCAGGCAGGTTATTGTTGACGTCTGTAATGTCCAACAGGACTTTACAATACCCAGAAAGTGCAGACGGACCTTTATCTGCAGCCTGTACGTGCAGTTCATAGGATTTGGTTTCATCCATGCCTGTTATATTTTTCAGACGAATTTCACCAGAGTAGGAATTTATATCAAATTTATCGCGCAGTTTCTTTGGTGTGTGCCTACTAAATGAATACACGAGTTCCCCATTTGTTCCTTCGTCCCGATCCGTAGCTTTCACTTGAATTACTAATGTCCCTGCTGGTGTGTCTTCAGCTAAACTGACTTTGTAAACAGGTTTCTCAAAGACTGGAGAATTGTCATTGGCATCCAAGACGTTAATGACGATTTGGAGTGTCCCAGTCCTTTGCGGTTCACCCCCATCAATTGCTATCACTAAGAGTTCGTGCAATGACTTATGTTCTCTGTCCAGGCTTTTATCTAAGACAAGGTGAGCTGTCAGACCACCATCAGTCGAACTGCCAATGTCCAAAGAAAAATGATCATTAACGCTTAGCTTGTAATTTGTTATCCCATTGGAGCCCACATCTTCATCACTGGCGCTCTGAATCGCGAACCTGGTCCCTACGGGAACATATTCCTTAATACTGATGTGCAGGTTATTAACCGGAAAGGTAGGCGCATTATCATTTATATCTAGTATGTCCATTTTAGCACTGAATAATTGAAATGGATGCTTCATTACTACCCGTAGGTTAATATGACATGGCGAAGTGGTGCCGCATATAATTTCTCTGTCAATTCTTTCATTAATAAACACATTTCCATCCTCTGGATTTATAAATAAATATTGCTTACCGTCAGCAAAGTCCATACTGAGTTCACGGCTGGTATATTTTCCATTGCCGAGCCCTAAATCTTCATTTAGATTACCAACCAAAACACCGTTTGGTAATTCCTCTTGAACAGTAAACATAATATCTCCAAAACAATGAAGCCATTGCGTTAAGAAAAGGAAAACAGGTAACCAAAACTGTATTATCAGCGAGTCATTTGCAGCCTTTACTAGTATAGTATTTGATTTAAATTTCCATGATGACAGTCCGGGTTCCATCTCTTACACAGAATACGTCTTATTTTCCATTCGCCAGGTATAAATAAATAGGAAATGTAAAAAGCTGCAGCTGTAGGCTTTCCTGTTATCTCTCTACTAGAATATTTCAAGAAACGGTTTTTATAACGATAGCCTGGTTAACAGCGACACCTACAGATATGCACTGAAATAGCAACACATTTCTCTAACCAGCTTTTAATCACACAACGTGGCAGCCATCTTTATTTGACAAAACAAATCCAGTTTTCTTTATAATCCTTTTTTGACATCTTGATTTAGACTAATAAGAAATAAAGAAAGGGACTAAAATAGGGTATTGTCCTATTAAATAGAGGGGAGAGAAACGTCCTGTCTGATTGGTGTAGTGAGGGTGATACTTCCGTGGTTTCCTACCTCACTAAAAATCTTCCATCTCTAGACCAAGAAGTTGAAGTAGGATTCCAGCCGATAGCTTGCCACCTTCTGGCTTGAAAATGTGAAACACGACCTCCGCTCATATCATGGAGCAATCGGGCAAAAGGTGGAAAATGTACTAAAAACTTTAACTGACAAGCCCATCGAGTGGCTAAAACTGTTAATTCATATCTGCATGCCGTTCAGTTAATGAGTTAGTATTTTATTTAGTTATTTGACTTTTTTATTTTTTTTTTATTTTTATGTCCTTTGTTAACCTGGTAAATGAACTGGTCCTAACCAGTGGAACATTTTCAGTCACGACCATGGCAAAATGGCATCAACAAACAATAGTGCACATATTAACAAGAACAAATTGTACAAATACACATTTGTGAACAACTAGATACACAATAGTTATTAGGTCATCGTTTCATTTAAGCCAAATCAGAATAAACTGACGAATAAGGTAAAACAATAAAAATGCATTCACAAAGAAAGAAAAAAGAAAACTAATGATGATGGCAATAATATCCCAATATATATCCCATAATAAAACACATTTTACTGATTTCCAACACTGTATCAGCTGCTATGGACTGATGTCCTGAGTCACAAACAAATAACAAAGCTATTCCTAGTCCTATAAGAGTATACACAGGGAGTGGATTATTTGCAGATGTGGTTTAAATAAGGTCGCAACTACACCTTTCTCTATCTCAAGTTGAGATTTTAGCAATTTGAAAAATACTGGAAATCTGTAGCTGGTTTGCACATCTTTTGACAAAGTATTCAGAGGCTACCGGCAGTTTTGTTAAAAGCGGTGGCATTGTAACTGGAAGCGCTATTGGTTTCCCATGCTACAAAGATTTCTAACGAAGAGCTTATTTAAATGCATGTCATTCATTAGATTGAAGATGACGTGTGGGAAATCAGCCCTGGCCTCTACTGGCACATACTTAGTTTTCTGCAAGCGGACCTAGAGATGCTGACAATAATGATCTAAGTCAAGAAATGTTAGCATTCTCAGTGGATTGTAGCATAGCTGTAGTGTGTGAAGAATGGAGTGCTATAATAGCCTAAGAATATTCATGTCTTGATAGCCCTACACTTGTTGAAACCGTCTGTCTAGCTTCTAAAGATAAAAGGTGAGATGTTATTATTTAGCATGGATATTTATTAAACAAATTATTAACAATGAATTCTTGACACTTTCAAGGTGGAAAAGTGTGGAAGATGGCATTTTTAAGACTTAAAATGTGGAAATATTTCTCCTAATGAGGTACATTTGAGAGGTATATCCCTGTCTGGTCATGATACCCCACTGGACTATTTAAGTTTCCTTGGCTGGTGATACCCACTTCCCTCATACAGTACTCCTTTACCAGAAAGTGACCAGAATCATTGTTGAAAGGGAACCATACTGTATGAACTTACCTTGTGAAAGGGAGATTAAATCTTGAGGTTGTACCCAAAAATGCCTAAGGGATGTAAGCAAGACTGTCTCTTCCTCCAGATCTTTTGGCAGTTTCTCTTTCCTACAACACCAAAAAGCTGCAGACTTGAGATATGTGGCAAATATATGCAGCCATTCCACCAAAATGTTGGGACATCTTTAACGTCGATCACAGTAGCCTAAAATTTACAGGTGGCTACTCCTTGTGACCTGAAAAGGAGACATGGGCCTCACCCCATGCAAATATAGGTACAAAAACTAGTAGTTATATATGACTACAGTGGGCAATAAAATGCCTTTTTTATTGTCAGTCTTTCATTTCTGCTGGATAATGACAAGATGTTCCCAGATTATATTGTACTTTTTAAGTTTCATAAAAAGTAACCATTAGCAAGTTTTATTGTAGCATCCGATGTTTTCGTGAGTCATAGCCCATCTTCTTCAAACAAATTAAGTCAATGGTGTTAACTTGAAATTATTCTGGGGATTGTTTTAGTTGTCTTTCCTAAAACCACAGTTTTCTTAGTGAATTATGGCACATATAATTTTACAGCAGGAAAAATTGTGATGTGATCTAAAATGATGGTACAGCCTTAGCATCAAGAAGTATAAGAACATTTTAAACTTCAGTGCCTCAAAAAAAAAAAAAAAAAAAAAACAGAAAGCCACCAGATTTTCAGAAATAAGTTTCAATATAAATCCAAGCACATAAGCATGAAAGTTGCTCCTCCACCTTGAAAAGGAGTTTTACATACAGCTATTTAAAATAAATTGTATGAATTCTAAATACACACAGCTAGATAATAATAAATAAACAAACAAACATATTATTAACCACACAGCAAAAAACAGCCTTAATAAGTAAGAAAAATGATCATGTACAAGCATGTTAAGTCATCAAAGGCAATAAACACATAGAGAAAATAAAAAATGAATAAAAAACATAAGCTGTTAAACTTCAAACAAATTAACTCAGATCAGTGAATGAGATACAGCTAAGCTCATTGCAACTGGCCAGAAAAAAACAAGTAACCGCATCCCACATTCGGTCACAGAAACAAAGAAACAAGTAAAAAGGACATTCTAAACTTCATTCAATCAACCAGTTAATAAATAATGCGCAATATTTTTTTTTCAAACATTTAAACTTTCAAGGACTTACAAAGAATACAGTTTGCTAGTTTCAGGATGAAATTCAAATTCATGCTTTTGGAAGTGTGTAAAACTAATTATGATCCTTTTAATTTCACTCATAAGGTCATAATATTCTACATACTTCTTCCTCCTGAAAGTGCAATTTAGTGTACTTATCATAAGTAAATCTTTCAGAACAGATTCCTGTAACAGTAATGAATGTGTTTCACCACATTATGTGCCCTTCTGCCTACCCATAACTTATTTATTTATTTATTTATTTACATTTGTTTAACGGGAAAGTCCGACTGGACACAGGTCCATTTTCAGCGGAGGCCTGGGGAGAAAAATCCACGGTACAATAGAATGTAGTACATGAGAGAACAAAATATAGAACATACAATTGATTTTAATACATAATAGCTAATAATAGCATAATAATACATAATAACTTCTCCAAATATTAATACATTTCCTACAAGGATCCAACACAAACTTTCACTTACCTAGGTACTTACATCCATGGCTAATTGTTACATATATTTTCAATTCTTTGTGCCGTCTAAGAATAAGAGGTTGTTATGGGTAAGTGTAGTGTGTTCGGTCATTGCAAAGTTCAGCTGTACGTATTTTCACAAAACAGTGCATATAAAAACATTTCTGCCTAAAACAACAAGCTTATTAGAAAGACAGCAGTTTCTTACTTCCAATAACATACACAAGCATATAAAATGTAATACAATTTTAGGATAATTTACCACAGTAAGATAAGCACAGGCACTGTAGAAAGATAGCAGTGAGCAGTGCAAAGTCATTTATTTTTCTTTATTAACAAGACAGTTGTTAATCTACCATACAATAGTGAAAATATTCTTGTGCCTACAATTTAAGAAATGTTAGTAGTTAGCAAAAGAGTAAGTAATCTTCTGCAAGTAACAGGTTCCATGATATTTAATAAATAAAAATCCTTGCATCCCTGTAAGCTATTGGGGCAGACTGTTGCGCACTTGCAGCAAATATTAAAAATTAGTTTCCTTTCCCATGACTAATAAGGATTATTGGTTACTAGACAAGTAATATGCAAGACTACAAGAGTTCATTCGTAAGAAAAAAAAGCAATTTTTAAAGTCCAAAATAACAATCTGTGGATATTAAGTGCTCCACGAAAATATTCTTGCAGTAACTATTAAGTAAATACTTTCCTAAAAATTGTTATGGGTAAGTATAGGAAGTAATAAATGCATAAGGTTCCCAACAAAGGTACAATTCCCAACTCCCTGAGAAACTCACTAGTCTGTCACAACTGAATGAAAAGACACTTCCTCACAATTCACTAAATGAAATGTGTTTTGCAGGTGTTAAGTCCTTTTGTAGTCCTCGGGTGGGGTGGGGAAGGTCTTTTCTCCCAATCCCCTTGTTTACGTATACTAGCTCAACTGTCACACAACTGTTGGGAAACAGAAGCAGCTAGTAAGTATTGCAGGGCAGGATAAACAGCATTCTCACTGTTCCATCGAAAGACTTAGAACACTGTCAGAAAGTCATGTTACTGGGTTATAACTCAGCAGGTTAATGATCACTGAGGTACTTTTCATCAGCATGTACATAAACCACCTACTGGTACTGGGAGAAGACAGATGGAAGCTTTACACTTACAATAACTTTTCTTCAAAGATCTATTTATTTTGGTAGGTGTCGTACACACAACTGCACAATCATTTTTAAGTGACACTGTAACAGTAAATCGTAACATCTGGCTAGATTCACAAGTAGTAGTGCATTTGTTTTCTCAGGGTTGTTAGAACTATGATAAAATTATCTTTGTCAGTAGTAGCATATAATTTATATTTACAGGCTCTACTGGTACAATACACACTACACATAAACCATACAAAAACTGCCACACACTGTAACTCTCAAAATAAGCACATATACATGTACAAATATAAACCTAACTATTTCATGTTTAGGAAGGTGCTAAATATGCAAAACAATCAGAAGACATAGCTTCTGAAAATTATCCACTAAAATCAAACACATACATACGCACGCACGCACACATATGCACACACACACACACACACCTCAAGTAAAGCAGAAAACATGCTTCAGATGTGACTGGCTTCACACTTATACACCCTGATGTGGGCAACTTGATGTAGGCTTTTCTAGAACATGCATCCTACTAAATGCATCGATGTTAACAAGGCAGCTTCTTGATTAGTATATAATTTTACACAAGTTCTCAACAGCATTGCATAGTATTTTACTTAAAGTGAGCCCATTGTGAGCAGATATTCAGTCAATGAACCAGAAAATTAGTAGTTTGTAGCTGTATTTAAAGAAAGAACCCCACGGTATAAATATTCATGGGATATTTGGATTTTTAAAGCTATTTCTAAATACTCCTTGCCAAGTTGCAAATACATCTGCTCAACAGAATCAATGAATGAGGCAAAACATTGGAGTTTCATAGTATTATGGAGTATTCTGTATGAACACTCTACTCCTGTGCTGTACAGTGAAGCATTACAGAAAATTCCCAATACTCTGTCAGTTGAATAACGAGCAAATGATTTAACAGACTAAAGCAAAGCTTTGTGTTTTGAAGTAGCTGTTTATATTCTTTTCCTATGTCCTTAGCATACTGATGTGGAACAAATGAGCCAACAGGTTTAACTATTTGCAAGAGTTACTATGAACCTGTTAAAGTAATTCAGAAATAATTCATTCTTTCAGTTCAGTAGCATTTTAAGAGGCAAAGCCCCAACAATGATTTTTATATAGTTTAAACCAAAATGTAAACTATATGCATCCCTTACAAATTGTAAGTAATTTCAAAAACACTTAACTTGCTTTTTTTAAGATTGAGCCTTGATGCCTTCAGTCTTTTGAACACTGATTAAGTTCTACAAATGTTCTTCTAGTGTAGCTCTGGTAATGAGGATCTCATTATTAAAAATGACAACACATGACACACTGTGTAATAAACGTTGTATAAGTCTCAAGAATATAAAAGCTGCAAATGATACTTCAAATGGTAAAAAGTTGTCTGTACACATTGTTTAACAAGTGTGCATACTTAAGCATTTTTATAAGTTCAGAAATTCAGCTAACCAGCATTCATATCTGAAAGCCACAAATAAACACTGAATCTTTTAAACTAGAGTCAAATGCTCAGTTCCCAACCCAGTCATCTAGCCTTATTTTAAAAATATCCATACGCTTATAATTGTGAACAGACTTGGGAAGCTTTTTCCATGGCACAGTAATACTATTTCTTGCACTTAAACAAAAATCCTACACTATTAAGCATGTCACATATCCAGTTTAGAGACATTTTTAACCTTGTCAGCAAAACAAAAATGCCTCCCAGTAAGGTTGGGGGTATAGTTTCAAAACAGCTACTTGGGTAACAGTCAACTTATAATCTTCACAGTCTTATCAGGTTTCATTGGAACTACTACATGAGTAGCAGAAGTAATTATTTGTTTTCCTTAACAATCAGTTTATTTCTTCTTCTGCCTTAAGATGTATAGTGTAAGGGACTTTTCTGGCTCTGATAAATCTTGGGAAGGCATATGTTGGCACATGAATAATAGATATAATTAATTTAAACATGTCTATTTATTCCTTATATAAGGTGGTCATGCAGCTGTAAGTTGACCACATTTAAAAATAAGCATTTACCTTTAAAACATTTTTCTTCTGTCACTTATCATTTTTGCCCGTCTCATCTCCAAATCCACTGTAGCCTTTCAACTCAAGTTATAGCACCAGTTAATGGCCAGGGGCTGCAGCCAGCAGGATGACCTCAAGGCCTTTCCCAGCACTACAGCCTAGATCCATCCAATTTTAGACTTTTTTCATTTTTGCGCTACAACACATTCTCACTCTGTGAATCCCCCAGCTTCCTTCTCTACAATACCCCTCTGGCATTCTACAATTTGGTCTGCAATGCATTGTTTAAAGGCCACCTAAGCACCGGTTATCCTTTAGCCTTTCCTTTATTTTGCTTAGACAGCAGGTCTTTGTTCATACATAAGTATAGCCTAGCTGTTCTAGTAGGTCATTTTAAGCCTAGCCAATTTCTCTTACAAAAGCAAGACTCAAACCCTATACCTTGTGTCTGTGAGGTAAATACTGTAACAGTTTTGACACTCCCCAACCCAATTTTGTTTTTCTTAATTCTTGCTATTTGACAATTTTTTAAAAAAAGTTCTCTTAAAAGCATGGATTAAAGATTTATTATCCAGTTTCTACAGTTTATAATGTGAGCATTTCAAATGATAGACTTATCCTTTGCAGTGCAGAGGACCTGTCCATCCAAAAGGCCCAACCCCTTTACTTGTGAGTGAAAGAATCTAGCCAGACATCTAGACCAAATTTACCAAAGCACTAAAGAGAGAGAAAAATGAAACAAAAATGTGCCAATATACTTATGGCACTTTCAGAGTTACCACATTAGTGAATACATACATGAAAGCAGGTGATGCGTTATTACTGGACAAGATGGTAACCAGTTGATGGATCTCCAACTATCAGTGAAGTATATTGTTCCTGTTGTGCAAAAGTGTAGTTTGTCTTAGACAGAAGGAAGGCTGGTATACATTATAATGAAACCACTCTTGAAAAAAATGCTTTAAATCTAAATGTTTAGCTGATCATTATGTAATTATTTATAATCCAATTACTATAACCAACTCATGGAGCTATAGATTAGTAATACTAAGAATACAAATTTCATGTAGAAGATCAGCCTTTAACTTGAAAGATAAAGTAAATGATGTATATCTGTCTTTTGGAGGTTTTTTTTATCAAAAGAAAGCAATTTTTATGATATGGGACAAATTGCAAAAGGCAATGAAATATATAACATTGAAAGCTTTTCAACTATATAATCTTGAAGTGGAGATTAACAGACCCCTAATTTACTTGTAGTTTTACTTCCTTGTTTTATATTTAATTTTGCTTTAATTTGTCTATGTTTACAGTCTAATTATTTTGTGTTGTATTACTAATCTTATGATCATGAGATATTGTATGCACCTTCACAGAAAAAGAAAGGCATGTCCAAACTAAAAAGATGTAAAATACAATTCAATGAATTACTTTCAAAAAAGTTTTATGAAATGATATTGATAAATATATTTTCAAATTTTAGTCTCTGCCTGATGATGTATACTAGTCATGCTAAAACATTTGGTAACAAATATAAATGTACATTTACTGATTTTGGACAGTAGATAAAAATGTGGACTTGCAATATATATGTAAACAACTTCTTGAGGACTTTTAACAACTGCAAAAGTAATAAGTTGATTATGAAAATAATTTTATAGAGTTTGCAGTGGTAACATATAAGGTGTTCTATATGATAAATATGCATTCCTTATATAACAATGATTTCTGCACTTACTTAATCAATAAGGTGATTTATATTGTGCCTATACCTCAGTGCAAAATAGATATTAAATGAACATTTCTCAGTAACATGTAACAATAGTCCCAGGGGCACTAAACTAAACATATAATACCATTCATCCTCCTAATGTCCAGCAATTAACCAACTATAACTCAAGTCACATGCACAATATAAAGGATAGCCTGCCATTCCCCTATTACCAAAACCAGCACTAAAATGATCATAACAAGCTAAAAGCATATAGTATCACCAATCCATCTTCATCCCAACTAAATATGGCACCGATCTTCTTCTTTCTTATAGGTTCATAGGTGTTTACTAGGCTAATGACCACAAGGGCCTTTTTAAGCCTAGCAATGCATCCCAAATCTCTGACGAGTTCTGATACCCTTGATAAGTGTAAGCATGAGCCTGGGAGATGAACCATTTACAGGTTACCTGTTTGCATCAGAGACATAGGTGCCAAACCAGGGATGAATTTCCAGTTTCCCATCCAATTGTCCAAGTTACACTTGAATTGGATTAGGGAGGAACTCTACTTCCCATGGATGGGGAGCCTATTCCACAGACTGGGTAGTCTCTGGGATACATACTTATTTCTCCAACAGGTCCTATTTATATCACAGGCAAGGTTTAAGTCTTTAGAATGGGTAATTCTGGTACTGTCTGTTTTGTGGATATGCAGGAGGTCCATCAGACTGGGGTCTGAAAATGCTCTGTTTGCCAGGCATATATCTCCCCTCAAAAGCCTGTAGGAGACTGAATACAGGGACAGGTCCTTGAGGCAGTCTGCATAGGACATATTACTTATGCCCTGTATTCGTTTAGTGAGGAACCTTTGTGGGCATTCCAGTTGTTGGATATGCCTGGTTAGGTACATACCAAAGGGGGCATTACATTCAATAATAGGTCTGATGAATGCCGAATACAGTGGAACAATGACTTCCTTGGACTTAGATGCCATACCTTTGTTTACAAGTTGCGCAACATAGAATGATTTCTTCCCCACTATAAACATGTGATGATCAAAGGCTGGATTATGTGTGTCCCTAAGTCCCCGACTACTGAGTCAACTCTAAGGGGTGTGTTGTCAGTTTGATAGTTTCCAGGGATGGATGACTTCCCAAAGGAATTTTTATTCAGTGGAATATGAAAGGGTCTACCTTGATTAATGGTATAAGCAAATGATGCAGCCCTATTCTCACCTCCACATCCTCCTGCCAAATGAGCTGTGGTGAAAATCTACCTTAAAAGATATGCAGCAGGGCAACATACTATATTACTCAACATGACTGTGCTAATTCAGAAAAATATGCAGGACAATTTGCCAAACTGTAGTTCTGATAAATAACCAATTAAGTCACTTTATTAATGCCAGCATTATAACAACTGAAATTGCTATTAGTGGAAATAGCAACATTTTACAGACTTCTGCACCCTTCCAATTTCATTATAAATGTGAATCCTATAGTTTTATACCACCAAATCAATTATAATCACTTTCCAAAATAAAATACTTTTGGGCAGAAAAGAATAATGTAATATGCAGAAAAGACATACTAAAACAATTTTCAGTAAGGCAGCCCCTTCAGGAATTATCATTTCAATACAATCATGTCCATAATTCAGCTTCTAATGACTTAATGACTCGTGTCTCCTGTTAGAAATCACATGGGAATTTTAATTTGTGATATTTTACTGCTCTCAGCATGCTTCTTGCTTAATCAGATATTCACTGTCCAGTTATATAGCATCCATATTTAATGTTTTTATAATTAATTTATACATTTAACGATACAAACATTTATTAAAGGGATTGCACAAATTTCAAGTGTGTGTCAACACAAAGTCCAACGTTTTCATTTTAATGTAACCACAAAAGTGCTAAAGAGCATTTAAATTCTGCTTCCTCCTTTTCATTCTGTACCCAAGTCTGCAATCTCTCTGTATAACAATTTGCTTGAATGTGAAACTTGACATAATTTCCCGCTGGTCACATGTTACACCATACAAACACCCTTTATTTGACGTAAGTCAAAAAGTAATAGAGGGATAGCTACATCTAAACTATCTATATGCTTATGAAAACAAAGGTCACCAATTCTTAGATACAACCTAGAGCTCCATAACTGAGAAAATGTTATATCACAAACCATTGAGGGTTAGCAATCACCACACTGATTAAATACATAACTCAAAACTAGGATACAACTACTAAAGCCATAGTAGCAAAAACTGAAAGGGCAGTGGAGTCATTTAAAATGGTTTCTGGACTAGTCAATATGACATCTTATAATCAAAACAAGAGGCCAGATTCATTAATACCTACAATAAATATACACAAATCTGTATTCAAAAACATCTGTACCACATTTTTTGTGCTTTCTAGTCACTCAGAAATATTGGAGTAAGTGTACATGTAGTCTATACTTTTTGGTAACCTTTATGAATCCCCTTCAATATTTAAGGCTACAAGAAAATCAGTAGGCAAACTAAAATTAGGAGAAAAAGGATGTGAATTATGCTTGTGTTCTCTGTTCACTTAGAAAAATGTACACAGAGTGTACAATTAGTGTAGGCTTTTCTGAATCCCATACTTGAAATAATGTGACATAAGGTGATAAAATACTTTGATGGTACAATTTCTTCATTTAATATGCAGTGTATTGATGTGGATTCATAAACAAGCACAGAAACATGCTTCTTTTTTCTTTTTTTAATTCTCTTGTGAGGCCTCTATCATGTAAATGTGAAAATGAATTAAGACATTGATTAATGCAAGTTAGCTTGCATAAACCATCTTTACAATGACATACCATCATAAGTACATCTGATAATGAAGAGTTACAGATGCAAATTTTGCAGGGAGGAAGAGAAAGTGAGAGAGAGAGAGAGAGAGAGAGAGAGAGAGAGAGAGAAATCCCTGACTATAACCCTGGCATCCTGGGTTTGATTAGTGGCTCAGCATCTGTTGGAACAAGCTGGTTAGACAGAAAGAGGAGTGGTATATTCTTCTCTCTCTTGGGATAGGATGGGGTGTGGCAGGCTAGGTAAACCACTTGTCTGGACTCAGAACTCCTTTCACACTCTCTGTGGGAATCTTCTGCTCAGTAAAGATGCTTGCAAGAAGGCAGGGTTACTGAAGCAATTTCATTTATGGAAACATGAGACACACATTCATTAATGCCCATTGCATACTACCACTTGATTCTGCAGTAGAGGTCCACATGGGAAACAAGTGTGACTAAGTGAAATAAATACTGATTTCAAATACATTATGACACTACTCCCTTCCCCTGACTCCTTGCACTGGAAGAATAATTGTCGCTAACTTGATGGTTGAGAATAATCATCTTCAGATAAGTAATCATGATTTAAGATAAGCACTAGGTGATTGTCTTTAGTCCATTTTTTTGTCTCTTCACAGAAATGTTGCTTGCTGAAATGCAATGAAATTTAAACACAAAAATACTCTCCAGTACTCCAGCGGCTATAAAAAAGTGGAAGTAAAGGGTGTAGGTCAGCAAACCATTAGCATCTTTAACTTAGGCTTTATCTCCCTCTTTAGAATGAGGAGCAGAAGACATTTTGTCTCTCCTAATGTTTACTGGATGAAACTTTTTGGACAGGTATTTGCTTCCTTTACTTATTTCAAAATGGGTAAGTGTGGAATTATATAGGATAATTTGACTTTGGTTAGTTTTAATAAATGTTTTGATTTGTAATGTTTGTTTGTCTTTCGACTTTTCCCTGTAAGGGGTCACCACAGTGGAACTCTGGTCCACTAATGACTGGCAGTAGATTTTTATGAAACGCCGAGGTGCCAGCTCGATGCCCAACCTTCAATGAAGGCATGCCCATTTACGCACGCATGTCTTTCAAATGCTACTCAACCATGGGGAGGACATGCAGACTCCACACAGAAGGCACTCCCAAGCCCAGCCGAGAATCGAACGGGAGAACCTCTTGCTGTGAGGTAACAATGCTACCGCCGTACCACCACGGCATATTTTTAGTTAATTAGTTTGATTGTATAAAGGTTTCAACATATTAATAGTTGGCTTATCCAAAAATACACTCTCTCTGATAAATTCAAAATTTGAGCTTTTGCATCCCTTTCTAGTTTAAAGACTTATGCAAGGAATGTTTTCGAATGACTTTATCTAACACTGCAACTCTAGGGAAACAGCTCTTGAATAACAACAGCATTTCAGTTTATGTACTTTAACCGTAAAGACAGTTTTTGTTAGGTGGTATCACTCTTCTTTCAATTTATAATCTGGCACTTTTCTTAATGTGCCTTCAATGTGCAGAAAATAAACTTTGATGAGCTACGATATGAGCTAAATGACTGATAGCTCTAATCGTCACAGAATGTCGATAGCTATGTTGATCTGACTGTAGATATACATTTATCAATATCTATATCTATATCTACATCTATATCTATATATGTCTATACTGCAAAGTATCAAACAGAGGCACTATCAATGATTGTGTAGTTTGTTTATTACAGTGTACATAATGTTCAAATCACACATGATCAATATATTAATGTTGAATATGTTTGTGTGGTCATAATATTGTATTTGGCTCCTTGCAGGTAGGTGTGTGTGTGTGTGTGTGTGTGTGTGTGTTTGTGTCTGTGAGTGTGTTTTGGGGGTGTGCAGTATTGGTAGAATGAGTCTGATGCAGTGATTGCAGCTGGTTAAATTATTGCTCACTAGCAATTGATTTATTTCTATAGTGAGATTACTTCTTTCCTTAAGTTGAAGCAACCATGAAGTTGGTACATTTAAGTCTAGGATGCTTGGGACTTGCCACCTGCATAGGGGTTGCAGGTGGGGCTTGTCATCTGTAAAAAACACTTATTTTAATATTTATCATGTTTTTGTACAGACAGGAATGTGCATATTCACCGTTATTTATTCAATTATGTGCAGCTTGCTATTTCCTCATCTCAATGTTTTCTTACATAATCATGTGTGTGTGTGTGTGTGTGTGTGTGTGTGTGAGAGAGTGTATATCTCACTGTCTCTCTATATATACATGATAGATAGATAGATAGATAGATAGATAGATAGATAGATAGATAGATAGATTTTTGAGAGAGAGATAGAGAAAGAGATGTGTGTGTGTATGTTTTGGGGGTTACACTCAGCTTACTGACAAGCCAACTTGTTGAACTGAAAAAAAAATGTTGGTACAGTTGATTACATGTACTGACTCTTTTCACTGCAAGTCAGTGGTACAGTGGGCATTGAAAAATTTATGCTTTCCCCACTGTATTGCAATCTTGGATTTGATATATATAATTGGGGTGGTGTAGGGGTGCAGGGAACTTGTCCCCTTACAACAAACAAACATGCTTAAACTTTGTTTTTTGATTGTCTGGTGAGCAATTCATTGTATTTGATCAGTTGCCATTTGATATTTTAATATATATATATTTTTAATGTACTGTCATACAATATATATATATATATATATATATATATATATATATATATATACAGATATACACACACACACACACACACACACACACACACACACACACACACACACACACACACACACACACATATATTTGTGGAAGCACTCAGCATTATTGACTTTATTTAAGATGACACACTTGCGCTATCTTCTCTTACAACAAACAGAGGAAACGCAGTGTGTACTAGGCAAAAGAAAACAAACTTACATTTGTTCATCTATTTTAATTATCATTGTTTGAGTGTACTGTCATTGTGGAGTGTGTCATCATGAGCAGTTTACGATTAAATAATTCTTTTGCCTAGTACACACTGCGTTTCCTCTGTTTGTTGTAAGAGAAGATAGCGCAAGTGTGTATTCTTTAGTTTCTTCCTACGACTTTTTATTTAAGATGACACATTTTGCTCGATAAAATAGATGGTCAACAGATGTGTGCGATCAACAATTCCCCATTTGGGGAATATGAGATTTTAGAGTTAGTAGGTATACCTAGTAGGTGGTGTGGGGTACATGGGGGCTTGCCCCCTGAAAAAAAAAAACACTGTTTTAGACTTTGCATACTCTGAGGTTATGCTTGGTGCATGTGCCGTGATCTGTCTGTTATGAGTGTCGATCTTTACATGTCATTTGCAACATAGTTTCACTGAATTTGAAGTACTCCCCTATATATATATATATATATATATATATATATATATATATATATATATATATAAGCATAGTGGGGTCCTCATCTTACCTTAGAATGTAACAAAACTGATTTCATTATATAGTACATTTAATTGCAATGTGATATGATGTGTTAAAATAATGACTTGTTACTAATATAAACATTACTGTACAGAAAATCCAGAAAAATGGTCTTTATGAAAAGGCAAACATATGCCTGCATTATATAGAGAGGTTCCTTTAAAAAGTACTGTTAACATGCGAATACTTCATTAGGCTAATTTATAAAAAGAAAGGTTACAGCCCTGCAGAGCATAGAAGTTGCACACTCGTTGTAGGGAAGTTCTGTTCCTGCAAGAGTGATTTTGGGAAGTATGCTGTGAAAGAGAAGAGAAAACCTGAAGTAGAATTACAAAACTACCATAAAATGCTGGAGTGCAGCTGGATAATTTTTAGCATACATAAGTTTAATCTTCCACTTTTGTCACAAGGACATCAGAAACATTTTGTCTTTACCAGACCCCACTATTTAAATACATCCCAACCAATCAAAACACTTGAACAATTAAACAATTAATTAGTACAAAAATGAGTACAAAAATATTTTAAAAACACAGCTAAAATTTCAGTTTGTGAGTGAATACACTTCATAATATATTCAACTTCTTAATGTCCTGTCACTTAAAAAGCATTTAATATTAGCACTATTGTTCAAACCAGGTGGCTCATCAGCTCTGAGTTTAACATGCTATTCTGTTTTTTTTTTATTTAATCTGTTTTTTAAAGTCACCACCTCTCAAGTCTTCTCTTTTGTACTATTAATTTTTAAATTGTTCAAGTGTTTTGATTGATTGGAATGTATTTAAATAGCGGGGTTTTGTAAAGATGCAATGTTTCTGATGAAGTTCTTGTGATGAAAGCAAAGGATTAAACTTATGCATTCTAAAGATTATCCAGCTGCTCCCCGACTTTTTATTCTAGTTTTGTAGTTTTAGTTTTTATATTGCAAGTCAGTGCCTTATTTTAAAGTACGGAGTAGCCTGAAACAAACTCAAGACATTTTGCAGAGAATTCAGCTAAAATGAAGCTGACTGCATTATTTTCTGTTATTGTGGAACTAAGCCTAAAATAATATGAGACTACAGTGTTTTGTAACCTGAAGAAGTGTTTACACTACTGAATGATCATTTTGACATTTTTTGCATACAATGTTCCTTGTTTTGGTACCACACTGGTGAGTGTGGTAATCAAAACTGGCACAAAGCTTTATATGCCAAGAAGGATTCAGAGTTTACCTCTTGCTGCCTGAGAGTTGAGCAATTTCTTTCCTCAACTTAAGAGACATTGTTAGTCCAAGATGGCAGAAGAAGAGCAATTCCTCCAAGTCCATAGCCATGCCAAAGACAGTTCCACCTCCTAAAAAAAAAACTAACCATGGAGGAAGACCTCAAGGCATCATGGCCTTGGAATGTTATACCTACCAGGAGGGACAGGACCTCAGTAAGAGGGTTAGAAACCTCTCAACCCAGATAACTGGTAAGCTATAAAAGAACTTTATGGGAATGGAAAGGACTGAATATCAGGACAGTGATAAAGTTAAAAAAGCTGTTAGCTCAAAATTGTGTTATATCAGAAAAAGGCTGAAAAATTTCATAACTGGACATTTTCCACCTATCAAAACAGTGACATATCAATCATGTGATTTTAAGCATGCACTTAATTGTTAGAACCTGACAACATACTAAAATAAAAAAAAAATAGAAATGTTAGCCACTAGGGTTTGGTCTGCTACTTAAAGAAAGTGGGCATCCCAAATGCACCCTAAGGATACTGAAAATATTGTTGTACTGAACAATCTAAACCTGTGATAAAGCTTTTGTCAAATTCTGTTAGCAAACAGAAAATATCAACTATAAGCATATTCTGTTTTAAAGGAGGAAAAAAGTCACATAAAGAAATTTTCGTATTATTATTAATACCCTTCTACCTGTGAAATCTGTAATGTGATAAACTGTTTGCCAGAGTAATTGAATCAGCTTTCTGTTGTTGTACTATTGCAGAATTAATTAAATACAATGCCTTAATTGATGTTAGAGATCTGCAAGGACTACTAGACCACTGAGGATGTATATTTATGCCTATAAAGAAAGAATATACATTTAATCAGATTACGTTCCCACATTGGTAATGAGGAATGTATGTGGCCCAGGAATCTGTGCAAGTATGATGATTGTTTCTGGGATAAAACTCACAGTAAATTTATCTGACATGGTATTAGCTATGTTCTTGCAGTCAGAGTGTGTGATGTCATTTTTAGATTAGATCAGAGCATTGCTAGGTGTTATTTCTTAATTCCCAAATGTAATTAAAAGAAGGACCTGTAATTATAATTTACTTCTGATGTGCATTTCAGTTTGTGTTTTGCCTTTTTATGTAATAAGACTTATTTACACTGGTGGACCACCCAGATGGATTATTTTTGAAGTTTTTATTGTATCTGGCTCTAGTGGAGGCAGCTAGACCAATGCATTGTTTTAGATGGGTATAGAAATTAGCTGCATATATATATATATATATATATATATAGCAGATGAAGCTTGCTAGTAAATTTTCAGAGCTCATCAAAGAGTTTAAATATATATGTTTATTTGCCCTTAAAGTCAGAAGTATTCACTAAAGAGGTGTTAGAGCCTTTATAGGAGAAAATCCCTGAGCTGTGGTTGGATTTATCCAGAGTTGCTGATATTATCAGACTGATTCCGGTGGGGATTATGATGATAAGGATAAAGTCTAGAATGTGCTGATCCCTAGGGGAGTAGTTTAGTATTTGTTTTAAGAAATAACATTTATTAAGTCAAGGATTCCTTTGACATACCCAATTGTTGATGTATAAGTGCACCAGTTTATTGAAGAATAACTGAAATCACCAATCCTAAAATAAATGTCTATTATAAGTATTTCTGTAAGTACATTTAGAAATGCTTCAAGGTCATGTGAGGGCAGGGAAGGTGTCCTATAACAGGCTATAAATTGTTATTAATTTTATTTAGGGGTAAGCAATAGTATAATAAGCTTAGTATGTTGTTTGTCTAGCTATGATTTGGCTTCTGACACATATGGAGACATCACCACAGTTTATCTCATATCCGAATACATGGTAAGTGCTAAACCCAGGTGTAAGAACTGATATGACTGTAGAATACTGGAATAAACTGAAAATAACTGGAAGAAACTGAAATGAGACTGGAATTAAAATGTTTTATGTTAATTATCCAAACTTGTGCTGAACAGGTGCAGTCTCTCCTTTATGGGCCAAATCTTCTTGTACCTGTCAAAATAAAGTCTGCACATACACTGTAGATTAGTTAAGAATGCTTTATTATGTACAGTGCATGTCAACAATATCTGAATCAAATCTTAATGTCCTTAGCTTCTGTACTCATTATACTGTCCATAAATTCTGTACTGAGAAATGTACTGTCTCCAAAACAGTGCTGATCTGCACTCATATTCTGATAATTATGTCCATAGCTTTAGCATTCATATTCTGATCCTCCTGAATAATGTCATTAATATTCTGGAATGCTGGATATTTTCCTGACTTCTGCGCTCATACTTGAGTGTCTGCATAAAACTTTTAATGACTGCATTGCATTGATTTTCTGCATATCAGTCCAAATAAAGTAACCTAACTGACTATGTCTGAAATATCTCCTCATAATACCTAAACCCTGTAAATGTCTATATGCCTCCCTAACCTTGATTCTTAAGCCTTGTACCATACAAACAAAATGTGTTTGTACTCAAATGTACTGCACATTCTGATCTTATCAGTATTCTTGATTGAATGTTATTTTCACTGATTGAAAATGCATTTACAGAAACAGTATGCACACTATGAATGCATGTTTTAATATGGATGTATTTCTAGACTTATGCAAAGAGAACACATTTAAATGAAACCTGATCTTAGAACTCCTCCTCAAGATACCCGAACACACAGAGGCACACCTTTCTGTAGTTACTTTAAAAATATGAAATATGAAATGAAGGCACAGGCCTAACTTTACATTTTCAGGTCTATGAAAGGTCTGTTTTACTAACTGTATTTATGTAGGATTTAAACATAAAAACATAAAACAAATTTAAAACTAGTACCATTATACAGTTGTCTGAAAACCTTTATACATTTGCTTTATCTGTAATCCACATAAATGCACATCTGTTGTATAAAAATTTTAACTTTAAAGAATAATTTTGTTTAAAGGAAACATATTTAATAATTTTTAGTTCTGGGTGGTCTTGCCTTTCTGTAGATACTTCAGTTATGCACCACAGCTCTTGCCAAGTGTAGGCCTTACTCTGCATTGTCCCAGTCACTACTGAGGTATTGGAATTGCTGACTTAAAGTAGCAAGTTGTCTTTTATTTTAAACTTAGGCCTTACAACACCCCCCCCCCATCTCCTGTGTAAGGATGGGTAGCTGATGCAATACTTTTTTTGACTGTATTTAAACATGTATTCTTGAAAATCAAACTGGAAATTATTTAAATATCCAAAACTGACATTGTATCTTTTGTAGCAATATCTTTAACAATTATAAAATTATAACATTGCTTGTTGCTCTGACTTTATTTACATTTTCTGCATGAAACAAACACATCCTGCTAATAATCTCTTGGAAGTCTGTAATCAAACTGATAATATACTACAGTGAAATAGACCTGCTACTAATAAATAAATTCTTGCAAGTCTGTAACGGAAATGATAACTTACTACAGTGAAATGGAAAGGCTGTAACGTCATTATTAAATCAAATAGAAACCTCAGTTGCATTGTTTTTCCCTGTCATAACCTCAAATGAAACTAAAGTAGTAATTTGAAACTGTATTAATATTTGCATTTCTGCACTTTTCTAAAATTAATCTTAACTGTTGAATGTTCTGTGTTTACTCGGAGACGCTCATATCATAATTTATAAAATAATTTCTTCAGTGTGCAGTTCTCTGCCAACTTCCTAACATGTAGCTGTTATTTTAGACAATGTAATTTAAGTTTTTCAGTACTACTGAATGCTGCAAGGATTTCTCATTACTGTCTAGAATTTTCTTGGGTAAATAGTAAGAACTGTTACTGCATAAAACTGCCAATAATAATAATAAACTGATATTTACTGTACTGTTTTATGGCATAAAGTACTGTCTTTAATTCAGGTGCTGAGCTGACCTGTAATCTGATAACTCAGTTACGTAAGTCCATGACTCTGGTGTACTTCATAAACTACAATTTCTGCATGATCTATATATATATATATATATATATATATATATATATATATACATACATATATATATATATATATATATATATATATATATATATATATATATATATATGGGTCTACCTGATAACACCGACATGCCAAAACACTGACAATGAAATAATCAACACGAAAAAAATGAAAGAAACTGAAAGTTCAAAAACATGAAACTTCACATGCCTGACAAACCACAATCCCGACAATCAACAAAACAAATATCTTTCCCAAAAAACACACACACAACCCAAGCACACCAAAAACCTTACAAACCTACACTAAACCTTAAATACACAACTATATATGCACTAATCTTAACCCAAACCCTAAGGTCCATCACTATCGCACACTTACCTTACCCACACCCTAACCCTCACTTAAACCACCCCTAGCCCTTAAGTCTGTTACTATCACACACTTACCCACACCCTGACCCTAACGTCTGTCCCTATCGCACACTTACCTTAACATGTCGGTGTTCTCAGTGTCAGGATTCTCAACTGTCAGTCTTCTCTGTTGTCGATCTTCCGCTGTCAGTTATCTCACTGTCAGTCATTTGCAGTTTTGGTTAATTCAGGTAGACCCAGATATATATATATATATATATATATATATATATATATATATATATATATATGTATATATAGAACCATTTATATATACACATTTATTACTAGAGTTTATCTGATCTGATTCTGGAACTTTACTTGTCTGCCTTTATTCAAGTATGTGAAGTTTAACAAGAGATTTGAACCTGTGACTTTAATGATACATAATATTTATGCTGCACTCTTTTCTTGCATGGGATCTGAACATTTGACTGCACTGTCACTTTTAAAATGTGGCACCGGCTTTAAATATTACACTCGGTAAACTAACAAAACATAATTTAATATCTGTGAATGTTTTGTCTCTGTCTGTATCAAGATATAATTTATGCATTGCAACACTTTACTACCATAACTCAAATGTCTTAATGGCTGCTAAACAAAACAATAACACAAAAAATGAATTTGCAAGATCTATATATCTGTAAATCCTTTATTCTGCAAACTAACTTGACTGTCATTTCTGATATACCATACACAACATGTGCTTTCAGAATGGCAAATGATACTATCCTGAAACTTTTACCTTTTTTTCTTACTGGCCATTCCCAGTCTGTCTTAGCTTTTCTGAGAATATGATCCTGTTTCTGAAAATGTGGTAATGTGTTGCAGCTGAACTGGAATTTGTTTTAATTTTAACCCATTAAATATGTGCATTCTTCTCAGAACCAGTTTTTCAAATTCTGTACATTTGCACAATATACGACATACACATTCTTACAAAGTGTCACCTGTGTGCAGTACTGTACATTCTGTAGTATTTTTATTTTTCAAAAAAATCTTGCTATTGAAGTATAAAACAACATGTAACTCTGATGACATGTACTATTGCACTCAGAACTGCTCACTGCTGTAACCTTTGACATTCCAAATTCTGACATAGCTGCACTCATGTCCACTAGTAGAATTCTATTTGTAACTGAAACTGATGTGCCTGTATTAACTAGTACATAACTCCATAATTTCTTTTCTGTAAACAATGAAGTATTGTCATTTCTATCAACCTTAAACAATGACATAAATAATCTGGTTTGGTGTTGGACTGCCACACCCTTTATAGATAAGCTGAAGATCCTTTTCTATAGAACTAGCAACAACACTGACTTGAGCTATGGTATGTATTTCTTCTTTACTTTGCCCTGAAGTCTGTATATCATTTCTGCTGGTGTTTACTTTATCAGACTGATCAAAATCTGCACTCTGATCCCTCGTATCCCCCCTCAGTGCAATATTTGCACTGGCCTTTGAAAATAATAAACTAGAATTTATTACATTCTGAACATCTGTATTTGAAATAGTGTGAACTTGAGACATTGCAAATATTTGTTTTGGGTTGTGTATGTAAATCTGCATATAGCATACATACACTGTGTTTATGTCTGTATTTGCAATAAAGCAAATTAACTCTGCATTTTGAATTGCATGTGTTGCAGCATTTACATGATTTCTTAAGACTGTAAACAATAATTTGCATTATGTAAGTACAAAACCATACTGATAGAAACTGACTCATTCTGAGAATCATGAGAAAGTGTGCTGTTGCAGTCTGCTTCTGTGATTTAAGCCTTTTTGAGTCTATAAAGATTTAACATTCCTGAACTAATAACACTGAAATTTAAATGAACATTTCTGGGACATTTTTTTAGACTTCTTTACCCAGTTTTTAGCTTTAAACTACAGATTTACTGGTGCCTTTACTGTAGAAGTACTGTTTAACATATTTATGCAATTTACACTTACTGATGTATTTAAAATTATCTGAGATTTACTGTCTAACTTAGCTAGAAAATGTATTGTAATAAAAATGAATGCTCACATATGGAAAGTTGAAATTGCTTTAAGAAGGTGGCCTGACATCTAGTAATTTTTTAAAACTCTGTCTTGTAATGATTTTCTTGGATCTGTGATGTCACACTGGAAACATGAAAGTCTGTCATCTGTTTTGGAGATGGTGAAGTTTTCTGATACATTGCTGTTAACTGGATAATGTTTTCACACTGGTGTCTTGCAGAGTCTGAAGTTCTTTGAGACCTTACTGTAGATTTTTGGAAGTAATGTACACTGCTGCTTTGTTGAAGTTCTTTGAGACTTTTGCATTCTGAAGGAATACTGCTGCTCTGTAAAATAAACATAGTCTGACTGCTGATAAGGTTGCTAAGTAATTTTGGAACTTACTTTAACTGCAAATATTGTCCCTCCATTGATGGTAGCTTGCCATTGTAAGAACTGCTATGAATGTAGAATACTGGAATCAACTGGAAATAACTGGAAGAAACTGGAATGAGACTGGAATGAATGTCTTTTTCTGTTAATTACCCAAACTTGTGCTGAACAGGTGCCAATCCCTCCTTTATTGGCCAAATCTTCTTGTGCCTTTCAGAATAAAGTCTGCATACACTGTAGTTTGGTTAAGAATGCTTTGTTTAATACAGTGGAGGTCAAGAAAATCCAAATCAAATCTTAATGTCCTTAGCTTCTGTATTCATTATACTGTCCATAAATTATGTACTCAGAAATGTACTGTATCCAAAACGGCACTGTTCTGCACTCATTCTGATAATTATGTCCATAGCTTTAGCACTCATATTCTGATCCTCCTGAATAATATCAGTAATATTCTGGAATGCTGGATATTTTACTTGATTTCTGCACTCATAGTTGAATGCCTGTATAAAACGTCTGAGGACTGCACTGCAATGACTTTCTGCATATCAGTCCAAATGAATTAGCTTAACTGACTATATCTGAAGTATACCCTAATATTAACAAAACCCTGCAAATGTCTACACGCCTCCTTAACCTTAGTTCCTTAGCCTTGTATCATACAAACAAAATGTGTTTGTACTCAAAAACACTGCACATTCTGTTCTTATCAGTATTTTTGGCTGAAGATTATTTTCACTGATTGAAAGTACATTTTCATTTATTTATTTTATTTATTTACATTTGTTGACCGGGAGTGTCCAACTGGACGTAGGTACATTTTCAGCGGAGGCCCGGGGAGAAAAGCCCCACAGTTAAAATAAACAGACAGTAGTTACATTGGATTACATAGTGATTAACAATTTAACATAGCAATTACTTACAACATATTTACAGATGAAGAACATAGTACATCAGTAGACACCTAGAATCTTTATCTGTAAAGTACATAACAGACATTAACAAATGTTACAATAAGAAGTTCCTGCTGTATAATAAGTACTAGGCTTATGAGCATCTGAGCTTGCTATAATCAAGGTAGTTAGTGGAGTGGAAAGAAAGGTAGTGGTTGGATGGGGTGGGTGATATTAGAGTGGGAGTTGCAAGGGCATAGCCAGCATGTTTTTAGGTGCGCTTTTAGTAAAGTTTTGAAGTGGGTGCATGATGGTATGGAGGTAATTGTGGGTGGGAGTTCCATAATTTGGTTATAGTGCAAGAGAATAGTGCTTCACCAGCAGAGTTATTGTAGTTCATTTAGTATTTATTTGTAGTTTCATTTAGTGAAATTCTATGCACACTGTGAAGGTCTTCTGTAATATGGCTGCATTTCTAGACATATATAATCACAATACATTTAAATTAAACCTGATCTTACACCAGGTAAGGAGGGAGTGTTATCTTTACTATGATACCAAGTCTCTGTTAAACACATATATGGATGTGCCCAAGTTAGAGGAAAGCATGCAACAGAAAAATTCATGTACACGCTGTCTCTTGAATATTCACTTTATCAAGTGGTTGTTTGGCATGATTGTTTACCTAATTGTTGTATTTGTTCAAAAACCCTGGTCACTGGCATCTAAGTTTCTGGTCTAACTAGTGTATGCATTAATAAACATGTTTTCTCTGGAATGTCCATATGGTCCAGAGGACGGAATTTACTCACCAATAAATGAAAATAGTTCTTCTGCTATTTGCAAAAAATATGCGTCAATAGCTAATCCTACATACAGATTTCATGAAATTGTTGTTTTTAAATCATCATCAGTATGTTCTTCTCTGATGATCTCATAGCATAGTTCTTAAATGGTTTCAGAAATAAAAGACTTCCACACAAAATCTCATTTAGTAAAGTAAACCACATGCTTCAGAAGCTCTAGGCAAGCGTAATGGATTTTTATGTCTCAAAAATACTTCACTATTTAAACCACAATGTTTGCTTAAATAAATTTAGAGATGTAGTTTAAATCTGGTTGCTCTCAAACATATCAACAAATGCCATAGTCCA
Organism: Protopterus annectens; assembly: GCF_019279795.1. NCBI lineage: Eukaryota > Metazoa > Chordata > Ceratodontiformes > Protopteridae > Protopterus > Protopterus annectens. Next base: position 1,089,939,232 of record NC_056733.1, on the reverse strand, counting down.
TGAATATCACATTTTAATGAGGTTATGCAATTTATCTCTAAAATATCCTTTCATATGGAATACCAAAAGGTTAATTAAAAACAAAGTATCCAAGTCAGTAAAGCAAGTACCAAGATGCATAAAATAATCACTTTAATAATTAAAAATGAAAATAAAAATCTAGATACTTTGTTTTTAGTTTACCTGTTTAAAGCCAGTGTGGGCAATATGTGGTAGTTGTGCGTCTCTTGAATACCAAAGCTTTCCATTCATGGTACTCTATAGCTTTTACTAATGAACTATTATGTACTTTCACAATATGATGCTGTTCATTTGTGCTGGACTTCTCTGATATATTCTCTGATGTTTTCAGTGCTGTCATCAGTTGTTATTTATCTTCCTTTCCAGAAAAAAATATTTTTCATATAATTACTTATCAGACTAAAAGAATAAAATAGCATACATACCTCCAAATGCTCCTCCTCTTACTATTACTACAGACATAAATGTACTCCCTTGAATCTCATTTCAGGTAAAAGTCATAACCAACAGCAGATGAAATCAAATACTTTGGTATGTTTTGTCTTTGTGTTCAACAGCAACATGAATGGTGTCTTCTGCCTAAATATGAATACTCACTATCATTTCTCTATTTTTTGCTAGGCGATGTTCAACCTCTGACAGCTTTCAGGAGAATTGGGCTGTAAATTTTCTATATTTTTAGCTAATAAATGATCCTGCCTGTACCATTCTTTAGGTCTCTACTGAATGAGATGTCCCCATTTAAACATTACTGCAGATGGTGCTTCACTCATGATCTAAGGCACAGTTATCAACATCGTGACTCCTGGACTTGACTCACCTTTAATTTCTCAAAGAATAAATCACCTCAGGAATTCAGCAGTTTTCATCATGTACTCTATTTAAAATATCTAGCACTCACTTTGTTACACACTAAATCCATGATGACAGAAAAATAAAACTATCACCAGACAGTTCATTTTACGTGTTTGTGTCCATCAGTTAATCAAGACATTTACTGAAGCTGATTCCATCTCTTTTTATTTTGTGCTAACAGTTTCACATCAACCTTGACATTGATTAAGTCCATTCAAATGTTTTATCTTGAAGACAGAACCTATTTATTTCTACTCTTGCTGTCTCTTCCTGTTTCTAGGGAATAACACTTTTAGCAAACAAACTAATTTTATGATCCCTGACTTACCATATAAATTAAGTTTTTGATCTCTGATGGCTGTGCCAGTTGAGATAAGTAATACATTATAAGACTTTACTGACACACAACTGAGAACAGCGTTCTGAAGTTTCAGATGCATTTCCAGTTTACCTTACCTAAGATTTTTAATATGTTGTACTAGAAGACCTGACAGTATAGTCTCCCATACTAGAAACAATATCAAGTGCCTTTTTTCTCATTAGTAAGCTCAACCTACACTGTGATGTGTTTCCAAATATTTAAATTATAAGACAAATTAGAGATGACTAGCTATAGCAACAAAAGAGTGTTTGGTGTGTTCTTGTTACCAGTCTAGATGAAATCATGACATTATAGTTCTTTTTAAGAAAATAAACAACATGTCCATTCCATGTGTTTCATCGTTTGAGCTTATGGTAGCAGCACTCTGTACAGACATTATGTCTGCTGGTGGGTGGCTCTGTTTTAATGTCCCTTAAGTATCACAAATATTCAAAGATGTTTTAAGCAATCTGTGTCAGCCTGACTTATTGCAGTTAGGAAATCATACAAAATCCATTTGAAAGTGACAAATTTATGTTACTCCTATAATTAAACTAATATGACATTTAATGTAAACTAACAATAATCTTTAGGATTGTGATGTCTGGTACAATCATATCTACAGGTGAGCTTTTTAATCCTTAGATTTAGCAACCTTGTTAAATAAAGGGGCAAGAAATGTCATTATAGTGCCATATACATACTTCCCATATATAAAGGTACATCTATCATCACATCTCAAACTATTAGTAATAAATCTAAATTATATCAATTCTGTACCAAGTACTGTGGCTCAACCCCACATCATATCACTCATGATCTCATAATTAGTAGGGACAGTCCTGAGCTGCTCTGTGCTCTCCCATTTGACGAATAACTGTACACAAACTGCTATATGATCATGCATTTCAAATGCAGAGACAGACATCTTACCCCACTTGAACAGACTGGTGATAAGGATGAATTCTAAACCTATCATAAGTCATAGTTCTCTCTTTTATCGTTTAGGCCTCATCATGGGCAATCATAAGCTTTCTCATTCTCTCATTTGATCTTACCACTTCTCCATCCCACTTCTCTATCAACCAGTGTTTCTAGCAACACTAGTCATCATTCCTCACCTTAATGTGCTGAACAAGCATGCGACAAGTGACCAGAGGAAAAAAGTGCAGCTTAAAGAAGCAAGGCTTAAGCCAGAGCAGACTCATAAGCAATGGAAAAACCATGAGGGCAAATAGACATTGTAAAAATCAGTTAGGTTAAAAAATTATACTGCATTCAAAACAGAGAAATTTGGAGGTTATTTTCCATATCAGTGAAATGAAACCCTTGCTTAATAGAATTAGAACTGACTGATAATTATTCAAGCTTTTTGATATACCATTAGTAGAAATGAATGCAAATTTATGAAATTAATAATTTAAAATCTTCATAGGTTAGTATCAGGCTAACTGCCCTTGTAGGTCATTTTAAGCCTATCCAATTACCCAATGTGAGAATCAAACCCTGCACTTTGCGTTTGTCAACACCTTAACCATTATGCCAAGCTCCCACCCTATCTTTGCAATGAAGTAAGCAGATCTTTTAATGACTGTCCTCCAAGTTAATACTTATTATACTTCAAAGACAAAAACTGTCTATATAGAGGGACAGAAGGTATTTTTCAGACAATTATAGCAGTCTTCTTAGTTTTAAATCAAAAACAATGGCAATACAGTTGTTAAAAGCATCACGTTTCTAACACATAACCTCATGTATTATATTTCATTCTTGTCATTACTGCTAGTGTGAATTTTGTATTTTATTGTCATTACATTGTGTCTTTTACCAAACTTTGATAATATCATCACTGACTAATAAGCTAAAGAGCGTATGTGTGTGTGGGGGAAGGCAAAGTATCCACACCACAACTGCACCCACTATGTATTTTATCTGTGAGGTTGCCAGATCTTGTAGAAAGATATAAATCTCCAAACTCAATACATTTTTGTTAAATTACAGTTTTGTCAACTGGTCTCAGCTTGGTCTCAGCTGAACCACCACAGGCATATCAGACTGCAATTAAATGATCAAATTCACTGTTCTACTTAATGTAGTTCATTCACTTTTCTAGAAAATATGCTGACTTACTTTCTACTTTGAAATGTTCAGATAAATTGCATTTAGTCTTCTGCTGATACCCTGGGTTAGAACTAAAAAAAATTATCCAAATAGTCCAATTCACTAGCCTAGATGATTAGATGAGAAATAAATTAAATGTAAATACTGATGTGGCTGTGGCTATAATCATCACCAGATAAGGACTGGCATCTGCTCATCATTGTTATCACAAGATTTTCCAAAATAATATTCTGCAAACTTAGATCAATGGATCACTTTTTGCTAATTCTGATTTGTAAACCATCATTACGTTGTTAATGGTGATACTTTATATAGACTGGTCATAAAAATATCAGTTCAAGACAAGCTTTGCTAGCACAGAAAACCATCCGCTCAAAACGCACTATAAAAACAAGCAGTATGTTCAGAAGAAATAGTAATACCACTTTCAGTTTACTTTAAAAGAGAGAAATGCCATACATTTACATTAATTGCTGCTACAGTAACAGGGATATACTGCTTGGAATATTTTGATACGAATAATCCAAATTATTTTTCAGTTTTGCTGTCATGTATACCTCTCAATAATATCTTAGCCCACAAAATCTGGACAAAGCAATAAACGATGTGGGGGAACAAAAGCCCAATAAATTGGGACACATTTCAAATATTGGTCTTCTAAATTAAAAAAAGTTGATAGACTATCCAAGCTTTGCATTAGCATGAATTTTCTGAAGGGTACGAAATCTGAAACTCAAATGCCTACTATTATTTTCCGATTTTTCAAGCCTCAGTGATTTGCCAGAAAACCAAATATTTTATAAGGAACAGACGACAAATATGAGACAAAAATCTGAACATTCTTCAAAAATCTGGACAGTTGAGAGGAATGCTGTAATTTATTAATATATGGAAATAAAGACCGGGTATTATATTACTCACCGCGGTGCCCCCTTGTGTTGGATTTCCTTCCATAGATGTGATCTGAACACAGTGCCCTTCTGATACGATATTATTTCCACTGTCTCCAGTGCTATAATTTACTGGTATCATAGTGCCTGCGTGAGGAACAAATCCTACAAATGCCTTATATTGATAACTGTGAGAAAGTGTTTCAGAACCAGCAATATCCAGAAGGTCAGTTGGTAAGGCAGAATTCAGTGGAGCAGCTGACTTCACTCTATAGCGTTCAATTTGTAAATCACAGCAAATGGAGAAACACGGACAGTAGTTGGCATAGTCCTGTTTGTAACACATCACGGAGATAATGATCATTAAAAACCCAACGAAAAGAAAGGAGACAGACACTACAGTTATTATTAAATAAATATTCAAGCTGGAAATAGGGTTGTCAGAGATCTCGGCATCTTGAAAGTCGGGCAACACTTGTGGAAAAGTGTCATATAACCACAGTCCAATTGTTACAGAAGCAGATCGTTTGGGTGCACCATTGTCTCTTACTTCAATAATAAGTCTGTGCTTGTTGGGGTCTGTGACCCTGATGTTGCGTAAGATTTTGATTTCTCCAGTCTGCCCGTCTACACTAACAAGACTGGTATCACTCGCGTGGAGTAAGTGATATGAGAGCCAAGCATTTTGGCCAGAGTCCGCATCCACAGTTATGACCTTGGTCACCAAGAATCCTACCTCTGCAGAACGAGGAACCATTTCCACTGGTATATACCCCTCTGTTGTGGGGGGATACAAGAACATGGGAGGATTGTCATTCTGGTCTACAATGGACACCTCCACAGTGGCAGTGCTCCTTAGGGGTGGTTTGCCTTGATCCCGAGCCTCAATCAGTATCTCGAAATTCTTCTGTGTCTCGTAATCAAAAACAGACCTAGCATATACATTTCCATTGTCGTTGCTTATTGATACATAGTTCATAATGGGCAAGCTGTTGATGTCCGTCTCTAAAAGGATATAAGTAATTATACTGTTCTGGTCCAGATCTGGATCCAAAGCGGTGACCTGACAGATGAAATCCCCTACTGAATTATTTTCATTTATGTACACTTTGTATAATCCTTGTGAAAAACGTGGTGAATTGTCATTTACATCAGCGATTTGGACAACAATATTTGTTTCGGTTGAAAGAGGGGGTGATCCGGCATCAGTGGCAGTGACAGTGATATTATAGGAACCAACGGTTTCTCGATCTAAAGGACCATCGGTTATCAAAGTATAATAGTCAGAAACAGATCTAAGTTTAAAAGGAATGTTATCAGTTATTTGGCAATTTACCAAAGCGTTTACTCCAAAGTCTCTGTCAGTTATACTGACCAGCGCCACTACAGTTCCTGCATCTGCGTCTTCTAGGATTTGATTGGAAACAGGAGTTATTGCAATCTCAGGCAGGTTATTATTTACATCTATTATTTCCAGCAGGACTTTACAATATCCAGTCATTGCGGAAGGACCTTTATCTGCAGCTTGTACATGCAGTTCATATGGCCCAGTTTCCTCCAAGTCTATTTTATTTTTAAGGCGAATTTCACCGGAGGAAGAATTTAAATCAAATTTATCTCGCAGTTTCTTTGGTGTGTGACTACTGAATGAATACAAGATTTCCCCATTCATTCCTACGTCCAGATCTGTAGCTTTCAATTGAATTATTAATGTCCCTATAGTGGCGTCTTCTGCCAAACTGACGGTGTACAAAGGTTTCTCAAAGGTTGGAGAATTGTCATTGGCATCTATGACGTTAATGACGATTTGAAGTGTCCCGGTCCTTTGTGGTTCACCTCCATCAACTGCTATCACTAAAAGATGGTGCAATGACTTATGTTCTCTGTCCAGACTTTTATTCAAGACTAGCTGTGCCATTAGGCCACCATTAGTCGAATTGTACATATTCAAAGAAAAATAATCATCGCTGCTAAGCCTGTAAATTTGTATCCCATTAGACCCCACATCCTGATCACTGGCGCTCTGAATTGGGAATATCGTCCCTACGGGGACATACTCCATTATACTAATATGCAGATCATTAACTGGAAATACGGGCGCATTATCATTGATGTCTGATATTTCCATTTTTACGTTGAATAACTGAAAAGGATATTTCATAACCACCCGTAGAATAATATAACACAACGACTTGGCACCGCATAGCATTTCTCTGTCAATTCTTTCATTAACAAACATATTGCCACTCTCCGGATTTATAAATAAATATTGCTTACTGTCAGCAAAGACCACACTGAGTTCCCGATTGGTATATTTTCCATCGCCGATCCCCAAATATTTATTTAGATTTCCAATCAACTCACCGTTGGGTAATTCCTCTTGAATAGTAAAAATGATATCTCCAAAACAACAACGCCACGGTGTGAGGAAAAGGAAAATAACTAACCAGAGCAGTATTCTGGGCGAGTATTGTGCAGCATTTTCTAGCATAATACTAGATACTAATTTCCACGCTAGAAGTCCCGGTTCCATTTCTTATACAGACTGTACAATCTATAATTTCCTTTTGACATGAGTAAGAAATAGGAAATGTGTAAATGCATCTGTGGCCACACTAGGCGTTCCCGTCTCTCTCGAAGACAGTTGCACAAAAAATATTTTATAATGATATTGTAGTAAACAGCGGCACCTACAGATATTTGCTGAATTTGCTATCAATTTTCTCCAGCATGCTTTTAACCACACACAATATTCAACGAAACATCACCTTTTTCTCGACTTCATTAAGAACAGCATACAATGAAGATACAGACTGAAAACTCGAGGGGTAACCTCAGAAAGAAGGGAAGAGAAGCCCCATTTACACGACTGCCTAATCGGTCAGAGTCTGGCACTGCAGTGGTCACCCCACCAGCTCCAGGCAGCAGGGGCCAGCATTCACCTCAGCTGGCCTTCATTTTGCAGAACATCCCCCGATTTTGCCTCATATTTTTTTCTGGTAACTCACCGTCGAGTACAACCAATGATTGTAGTCGTTGGAGTTTCATACTTCTGTAAATTAATTAAAAATCTTATAAAAAAGAGTTCCATACTTCGTATTGTTCAGATTTTCAGAACATGAATGCTGATGCGAAACCTGATGCTATGTTAACTTTTTTAACGTCCCTGATTATGAGCCTTTTTAACTCACTATCGTTTTTGGCTTTGTCATTGAGTAGAGAAGACTGGAGGGATTACGTCCCAGCCACTGTAGTACATATCTTCACTTTTCTGCGAAACTTTCGCGGTTCGTGACAGCCACTTCCCTATAGATTGGCAACCAGAATCACTGGGGAATACACATACTTAATCTAGCAAAATACTAGTGAGCATCCGTGTTGTGTTGCGAGGAAAGGAACAGTTTGGAAATGATACCTCCAAAAACCTCAAGGACAGGCGGGGGGACTACTGTCTCTACGTTTTCACCCAAAGAAGCCAAAGTTATGCAGTCAGTCCATAAACATTTCCAGGCAGTAATCCAGAACCGATCAGGGGACTATACTAGTTAGCTTAGAACTTTTCTCGTAAATCCGTGATATTCTACACACATCTTCCTCTTGATTTACTTAGCACAATCATACCTCTCAATCTCTTAGCTCAAAATATCTGGACAAAGCCTGACATAAGGAGTGGTGGTGGTAAAAGGCCCCAAAATAGGGTCGGATTTAAAATATTGCTCTTATAAACTTAAAAAGTTGACTGAATACCATGATTTGTATTAGCATGCATTTTTATGTAGAATATAAATTCTGACACTCAAGTCGTTATTTAATGAGTTCAATCCTCAGATCATCCCAGATTCCCAGTGATTTGCCAGAAAACCACAGATTTTTTGCAAAAAAAGACCAAAAATGAGGCAAAAATCAGGACATTCTGCAAAAATCAAGACATGACAGGTATGCAACCAATATTAGTTGAAAGAAGCAACTAATAGCTTACCACATCACACAATGAAGACTGAAGAATGGATAACCTGGAAAATGAAGGGAAGAGAAGCCCCAGTCACATGACCACCTAATCGCTTTGGTATGGTTCCCTATACCACTAAAATAGTCTGTATCTGTAAAAGAAAATCTTTGAAATCACAAATGAATGAATGAATCATGAATTCATTGCACAATGAATGAATCACCAGTTTTTCTACCTTAACTGTTTTTTCTCAGCCAGAGCTTATGCATGTTGTGGTACAGTCCCAACTAGAAACCAAAAACAAATCTAACACTTTTTATGTGCTGAAAGTGATTAGCAAGAAACTGTCATACAGAATCTACATTAGTCCATTATGTCTTCAGCTAGTTGGATCAGCATTCCCTTAGGAATTAATGTCTATGATGGGCAAACAGGCGTGTTTATGCACTTTAAAGTCTATTAAATCTCACAAAGCAATGCATATATACATTTCTGCTAAAAAAACACTGGCTTATCAGAAAGCAGTTTTTCCTTGTCTGTAATAGTGTGCCAAAATATATAAAATTTAATAAAACTGCAATTTCCTCCCACATAGAAACTTGCACGTGTCACATGTGGCTACATTAACTACATTATTTGTGGATGCCAACACCTTAGAGACTAAACGTAAGATACATAAAAAAAGGTTGGGAAGTGGATGCAAATATTTAGACGGGAAAGCATGTGATGTGCCTTCAATTAACAAAGAAAGGATGGTGTTGGCAAAAAAGGGAAGGAAAAAGATATAAACAGTTTCTAGAGTCTATGAAGAAGAAGTGCTTGTGAAAAGTCCACAAAGGAGGAATTTCCAACAGTGAGGGCTACATTAGAAAACAGTTAAAGTTGACATAAATGCATATGAATATGAAGGGCAAATGGGATTGTATGCAGATGTTGTCTCAGGGAGGAAGAAGAATTTTTCAAGGGGAAGCATTTTTCCAAGAAACGTCACAGGCAACATCCATATCAACTAAGATGGCAATCGGAGAACTTAGTACAACAAGCAATGGAGGTGAGACTGGGGAGAAGGAACTCATCCAATTCGTCAAAAGAAGATACAGTACAGGTAGAAGAACTTAAACTTACTACCTTTTTATGAAAACTTTTATCGGAAGAAAAAGGGTGTGTTTTGCAAACATAAATAAGCCTAAAAGTCAGCATAGGTGGAAAACACTTTAATAAAACACAAAAATAATACAAAGAGATGAGCGCTTTCGTAACACAGTTGCTTCTTCAGATCTAACATAATAGCTAAAACACTTAACTTACATAATACAATCAATTATACAAGAGCCAACCATCCTCTCAAACCTCTAGATTTAAGAGCTGGTTTTAAAGGAACATTACCATCCAGTCCAATACCCTTTTTAGCAGCTAACATAAAAATCCATTTAACTTCTAAACACTCTTTATCAGTCTTAACATCATCTCATCTAACAGAAGCCTGGTAGTTCTCATTCATCATAAATTTAAATTTATGTTTAGCCCCTTCTTTAATAATATGCTTGGCTAATGCATTCCTATGGTTACCCTTATTAATTGCATAAACATGTTCCTTTATAGGCTCTATGAGGCATATGTTGGTCTTACCAACATACTATGAACCACAGATCTCACAAATAGCCAAATAAACCAAATGTTTTGTGTTACAATCTGCATACAATTCAAATACAAATAAGCGCCAATTCAGGGGCTGTATAAAACAACTGTCAGTTCTAATGTAACCACATACATTACATGAAGGAAATGTTATGCATAACGTAGTTATGCATTTACATTTTAATGACAATATGCTTATTTTATGGGATGGAGATGAATGTATATTGAAGGCATTTATGACATATTAATTGTAGTACTCCATATCTACAGTTTAAGTTAAAACATCTTGAACAATTGATTCAATATCTTGATGTATGTATGCAAAGGATATGAGCGATAAGACATCTGTTTCTCCTTTATATAGAAAAGGATGTTACAGCAATATGTTTTTATACTACTCAAGTGCTCATCCCAATAATATGGAATTTAATATGGTTAAAAGTCAACGTATTACATTAAGTATTTTGGCAAGCGATGATAGGGAATTTATAGAAAGTGTAATGGGTTTAAAGCAAATGTTTGTGAAGAGAGGTTACCCCTTAGCCCAAGCTGAAAAGATGTTTGGTTATGTTTTGGAAGGAAGGAATGGTGATGCTAAACCAGTATTAAAAATGAAAGATGAAGACTGGACTATAAAAAAAATATATCCAAGAACAAGAACATTTTATTAAGTAATGATTTGGTAGCATCCTCCTTGTTTTACAGTTGAACATTTTTTAGTTTGAGGGGAGATGGCTTTAAAAGGTTTTTGGAGAAAGGTAGGGATAATTTGCTGAGTACTTTGATAAATAAGACTAGTAAATGCTAGGGGACATATAGTTGTGGAATACATAAGTGCTATAAGTACATTAAGAACAGTCCATATTTTATGCACCCAGTTATAGGTAAAACATATGGTACCAAGGAAAGGCACACAAGCATAACAAATGATGTAGTTTATGTAGTGACATGTATAAAACTGGAAAGAAATTACAGCACAGAATAAAAGATCATTCATATTCTACAAAAAGAAGTTAAGAATATAATGCCTTATATAGGCATAGTGAGGTATGTGTGAGATTTAAGAAGTTCTTGTTTATTAGCTTTAGAGCAAGTTAAGAAGTATTTTAGAAAATGGTATAATGAATTACTATTATATGTTAAATAAGTAAACTGGCAGCTTGAATTAGAAGCCAGTCATAATAAAGGATTAAATGAAATTAATCATTTAATATAACCAAGAATGAGGAATCTTGCATGTAGGTTAGGTTCATAGGTTAATATCAGGCTAACTGCCCTTGTAGGCCATTTTAAGCCTATCCAATTACTCAATGTGAGAATCAAACCCTGCACTTTGTGTCTGTCAGGTAAACACCTTAACCATTATTCCAACCTCCCACCCGCTATATTTTCTTTAAAAGATATGATTGAAGTTTGAATAATTAATTAATTATTTGACCAATCAATCCTTTTACTATTAAAAATAAAAAACAGAAAGAAGATCAACTGGTAAGGCGCAGTACTTATTGATATTAAGCACTCATCGGTTTTGTACCAGGACTTCTTCAGAATAACCAAGTCAACCTCCACAACCATTAAATATGCATATTAAAGTCACATGCTCTAATTAAAAATCACTCGCCATAGAAATAAATGAATCAATTAAATTGTTAATAAACCCTAACCTTAGCAACCAAATGAAACGAACTAAACTACATTACTTCCACCAAACCCAGTTGTTACAATGGACACAGAAAACCACAACCTATATCTCTTAACATAGAATGATAGAATTAAATGTTTAATTATAGTATTGCAAATGTAACATCACAGTGGGGTGATTTATTTGAAAAAGGCCCTACTTTCGTGCCTGCTAGATCAGCCAGAATTGATGACATTTTGTTATAACAGAAATTGTACAGCAGAAAATTGAATTTAAAGTTTTTTTTCAACCACAGCATTTCAGGTGGGGGTTTGAGGAATGGTTGTATTAGAACCAGTGAGTTTAACCCACTGTTTTATCCAGTCATTGAATTATTTGATAAAATGTGCAAGTATGATATACGTAAATTAGTGTCCCACACCAGTTTCCGGTCTCCTAACCTTAGTGTTGATGAGCAGGTTTTGTTGAAAAAGATCAGCAGTGATAAAAGGATCAGGGTCATGAAACCTGACAGGGATGGGGACCTGATTATAATGAGTGCGGATGATTATATTAACAAAATACTGGTTTTACTTTACACTGACACATATGAGGAAGTAGCTTTATGTGAGATGAATGTTGCTTACCGGAGAATTGAATTAATGTTGAAAGATTTATTTTTAAATAATCAGATTTATTCTAAAGACTTTGACTACCTCAATGTTAAATTTCTCAGGACCGCTACTATTTTTGGGATTCCTAAAATCCACAAGGATGTAACTGACCCTCCATTAAGACATATTGTGGATGCTAAGGCCTCCAAAATATTCCCCATCGCCAGATACATTGATTATCATTTAAAGAGTGTCTTAACACAAGTTAAATATTTATGCTGAGACCGATGGGATTTTTGTCAAGAGTTACCAACAGTTTATTTAGTGATAGTTTACTATTTATTACAATTAATGTCCAGGATTTGTTTTCTGTCATTCCACATGGAGTGGATTTAGAGCTGTTTTATATACTGATTTTGAACATTCTAAGATTTTGACTTTCAGAACTCTAATGGAAATTGTGTTGGAGAACAATTTTATTGGTTTTGAAAATCAGATTTTCAGGCAAAAGGAGGGGATGGCTATGGGCTCAGCCTGTGCCCCTATTTTTGAAAACAGTGTTCTGGCACAGTGGGAACAGGATAAAGTGTTCACATCATAATATTTTAATGCTGGCCCTTGTATGGGCGATACCTTGATGATATCATTATTTTCTGTGTGCAGACACGAGATAAGCTCGACCAATTGTTAGAGTTCTTGAATGACAGCACTGATTTTTTTTTTGGTTTACCATGGATGTATATGAGGAAAAGGCAAACTACCTTGATGTGGCACTTATTAAAGACAGAATTAAATGTATAACAAGTCTGAATCTACATTATTTCGCACACCAACATTTTCTAATTCATTCTTGCATTTTGATAATTGGCACCTTCTTCACCAAAAGAAATGTTTGGTAAAGGGTCAGTGCGTAAGGTTAGTGAGAATGATAAGTAATTCTGGAAACTTGCTTGTTTAATTTTCTGTTTTGAAGAGCATGTTTAGTAAAACGGGATACCCAGAACAATTTTTGAACAGCATTTTTGATGAAGTTATTAGGAAAAGACAATCAGGATATTTTTCCCCTTTTAGGTACAAATGGTTACACCAGTGGTAGTTCTAATATCAACAACAATGAGTTGGCTCCCCATGACAATAACAGGAACTTTAACAAAGCCATAATACTTACATACAACATGGATTTTAATGGCATCTTTTATGAATTGGAGTGTTTTTGGGGCCAACAAGGACCATCTTTTGAAGGTTGGTGACAAGCCTACCATAGTTTATAAGAAAGATGTCAGCTTTAAGGTCCTTTTGGAGAGACCTTTGTCTGTTATTACAGCATTAGGGATAGTTAAATGTGGACATTGTTATCAGTGCCAGCACATTTTTGAAACAGCGAATGTGTCCATCAGAAATTATGGTGTCATCAAATTGAGTAAAAGGTTCTATTGTTACAGTAAAAGAATCATTTATATTGCCAAGTGCCAATGTTGTGATTGTTTTTATGTAGGTAAAACCAAAAGGGCCTTTAAGGTAAGGATTTACCAGCATTCATATGATACACAGAGGGGGGCCAAAACTAATGCCTTTGCTAAACATATTAAGAACTCACTACATTGTTTTAAATTCATAGCAATAGAGCAGGTGGCTTTGAAGCATAGGGGAGGACATTTTGATTTGTACTTGGAATTTAAGGAATTGAAGTGGCAATTGAGGTTAGATATCACCACTCCCCCTGGCCTGAATTAGACAATTTCCATTATTAGTGTTCTTAAATTGAAGGCTCAGTTTTGTATCTGAAAGAAAACAATATGTATTATAAGAATTATAAGCATGTTTTAATTTATATATACAAATACACATTTAACATTATATTGTGAGCATTATTTAATATTTAATATGCATTTTTTCATATATATATATATATATATATATATATATATATATATATATTATATATATATCTAGAGAGAGAGAGAGAGAGTTGCATATCTGTTTGGGTTTCTATACAACCGTTAAACTTGATGGTTTCATTTTATGTTAAGAGATATAGGTTGTGCTTTTCTGTCTCCATTGTTACAATGGGGTTTGTGGGAAGTAATGTAGTTTAGTTAATTTTATTTGGCTGCTAAGGTTTGGGTTTATTAACAATTTAATTGATTCATTTGTTTCTATGGCAGGTGATTTTTAATTAGGCATGTGACTTTTAATATGCATATTTAATGGTTGTGGAGGTTGACTTGGTTATTCTGAACAAGTCCTGGTATAAAGTGGACAAAAGCACTTCATATTATCAATAAATAGTGTGCCTTACCGGTTGGGCTCCTTTCTGTTTTTTATTTTTATCAGTGTGTGTCCATTTCTGTGAATTATTGAATCCTTTTACTATCTATAGATGCTGTTTTTAGAAGTTTTTTTATCTGATGAAGTCCAGTGAATGCTTGGGACAAAAGCACTTTCCTTTGTTTTTAGTGTTTTATAATAAATCTTTCAGTGGTCTAATGGTGCAGTTTCAGGTTTTATTCACACACATATATATATATATATATACACACACACACACAAACAAAAAAATAGAACTCCCACTAAAGTACTGTGTTATAGAGAAAAACAAATAAGATATACAGGCAACACAGCCAGGATATATACAGAAACAACTAAGTAGTAGCAAAACAGCAGAAACAGTAAAACACTGAACTTAACAATAAAACTTTAAGTTTAATAAAATAAATAAAACCAGATAAGCGCTTGCAAATTGCAGTGATCTTTCTTCCCATCCATGTAAAAAACAAAATGCAAAGCAGTATATATACACAACACCTTCAGACAATCAACATGGGTAAAAGGGCCAACTCCTTCCTTTATGTAAATGTCACTTCAGGTGTGATGTTAACCAATCAAAATGTCTCTTTAGCCTCTGCCTTTTTAAGGTTGTTTTCAGTGTATATTTCCTATTAAGTTCTGGGAACCTATATGCTTGCAGCTTCCCAGTCCATTTAATTTCTATTAATTTTGTAACATTATCAATATCTCCACATCTAGTGTTAATTTCCACAACTTCTATTACCCTAAAGTGGAAACTATGTCCTGGATTCTCCTGAATATGTTGTAGCTAAAGAGACACATTTAGCGAGACATACGTTCCTTAACTTCAGTTTGATCTTCCCATGACTCCCCCCAATCCTTATACACAATATCCAGTCCAAAAAAAATGAAACTGATGGTTTTGAAAATGTAATACTTATTTAAATAAAGCATTATGTTCTCTTTTAGTTTTTATATCCAAGCCATTTTCATAAATACAATCTCTTAAACGATTTTGTGTTTTGCCCACATAAAACCCACTGCACTGCTGGCAAACTGCAAGGTAAATCACTTCTGTAGAGTTACATGTACAGTGAAATATAGTCCTAATATGGGTTGTTTTAACAAATAACTCATCTTTATCCAAAAGAAATTTACACTGAGGACAAAAGCCACATTTGCCTGCACCTAACTTTTTGTTTGTAAAATTTCTTTTCACTATCTCTTGAAGTTAAGGAACTTATATGGCATATTAGGCTGAATGCACTTATGCCTCCAGAATTAAATGAAAACACATCTATATTGAGTATTTTAAAACTTCTTTCATATGTAATATAATGTGTAACATAGATATGTTTTGTATTTTTGCATTTTAAATATGTTTGTTGTTTTTATTTACATATATATCATGGTGGGCCTCGGACTATTCACTAAAAGAACATTTCACTGAAAGTCAAATGACTGTGCACAAATCACTGAAAGCTCAATTCACTGAAAACTCAATTCACTGAAACACATTTCACTGAAAGTTATATATGGCCTTTTCCCCACTGTTGTGCGACCCTGGAGTTAGTATATAAAGTAAGGGGGTGTGTGGGGGAGTAGCCCCCACATATTTTGGATATATATTAAGTTCAGAAAAGAGTAATTTATTGGAATTGCAAGTATCCATGTATATAGTTCAAAATATTTAAAATAGGTGGGGGGCTATGCCCCCACACCCCCCTTACTATATATACTAACTCCAGGGTCGCACAACAGTGGGGAAAAGGCCATATATAACTTTCAGTGAAATGTGTTTCAGTGAATTGTGTTTTCAGTGAATTGAGCTTTCAGTGAATTGTGCACAGTCAAATGTGTTTCAGTGAAATGTGCTTTCAGTGAATAGTCCTAGACCCATCATGGTATGGCTTTAGGATTTTTCCTTTTATAAAAGGATTTATTTAGTGTGGCTTTAAATAATTTGAACTTACTGTTATGTGTTTTTGATTGGTTTCTCTTGAACATGTGATTTTTGAGACTGACATTTAAACAATGGCTTATATGTTTTTTAACTAGATTTTGCTGAAGTCTGATGTATAAACGTCCGAAAGTGCTTAATCTTTTTCATGCCTTAAATGTTCATACACCCATTGGTGCTGTTTGTCCTACCAGTTTCTGTTGGAGTCTTACAATCAAGTCATATTCCTTAGCCATGCAACCCCCCCATCTAGTCAAAAAGTCAACTTAATGGTATAATCATGAGTTGTGTGAATTGAATACTCATTGAGGAGCAGAGGAGAGGAGGCAGGTGTCATAACAAAGAAGAATTCAGTCAGTATCCCTATCTTCTAGGTTGAGCGACATGCAATGACATTAGGGACACTGGTCATAGCTTCAGGCTAATTTTTTATTTATTTTTTATTTTTATTTACTTTACATTTGTTGACCAGGATAGTCCGACTGGATGCATGTCCATTTTCAGCGGAGGCCCGGGGAGAAAAGCTCCAAGGTAAACAGATCCAACATAACATATTACAAATAGAATATTTACAGTGATTACATAAGCAAACAAGATAAACAAATTCTACAGGTTAAAGTTAATCCCGAGTGAAAGTCTGGATTAAATTACACAGTAAGCTGCTTAACAGATTTTACACATTCTAGAGGAGAGTTTGTTAATTATCAATGAGGATCATTAGAAGGCTAGAAATACATTCCCATGAATGTTTTTGGTCTTACATTGTAAGTATGAATAACCCAGAGTCAAGAAGAACATTTACATGTTTCCCTATCTTTAATGTCAAGGCTGCTAAATGAGTGCATCACTGTCCCTAATACTATTGCTCTCCTGCGACACTCCTAGCCTCCAACAGAGATCACACAGGCAGTGAACCCTTCCACTTCCTCCCATTGTGATTAGAAAGCAGGCAATCAGCTCCTTTGTCTTATCTCTCCTGTCTGACCTTATCTTGAATCCATTCCTGATCTCTGGTAACTTGAGGCAGAGTCAGATATCTTGTCTCTGTGCTGTTTTACTATACATTTTTGTGGCATCAGGGTAAGCAAAGGCTCTTTGCTGCCCTGTAGCTAGTTTTAAATCTCTGTTTTGGGGAGTAGTCAAATATATGCTTGCCTCAGAGGAAAATGTAGGTAGTTGCTGATCACCAGGGTCTAACCCAAAATCTTTCCTTCTATGAAAGTTTTATCCTTAGTAATCTTCTCCATTTATCTGTCCGTCTTTCTTTTTTATAAAAGAAAACTTATGGTACAGTATTCTGCTTTATGTAATATTTAAATTGGATTGTAATGCTTCTAATGTGTACATCTAATGCCTTTATTTACAGATAATGTACATCCAGATACAGCCTGAAATGTTCCACCTGGATCAAAACTTTATCCAGTTTAACAAAAAAATAAATAAAAAATATATATTATCTTCTGTTAAGCACAAGTTTAAGATTTTTTGACATCTCATTGCATTAGCCCTATAAAATGTAAACAATCATCATGATCTTTAACATTGCTGACTGAGCCTAAACAAGCAAAGAAACAAACAAATACTGTATGTGGCTGCCTTTTGATGTTACCTGCCTACCAAAGCACAACTGCATACTGATTCTGAAGCCATAATCTGGTATTTCAGAGATTTCTTGAAGATTTCTTCAAGTGTAATTAGTAGCAGACAAACCTTTAAACTTTTATAAAAAAAAAAAAAAAACACTGCAAAGTTGAAGTTCTCCAGCATGACTGAGGGATAACTGACACTCAGAAGTAATGAGAAAACAGTGTTGGACATATAATTTGTCAGTTCTATATTTGATTTTATATGAGACCTGCATCATTTTTTGTAGAGGTGCTAGCCATTACATTAAACAATATGGGAAATGGGATGCGGAAAGTGGATAATCCCAAACGTTATGATTTGCTGTCACAATGACATTCTCTAAAGATGACCAGGAAGCTTGAAGGAAAAAAGAATTCATACATTTTCCTTTGGAATTAAGAGAGCAATTAGTATTACAACATTTACTGAATCTGTCTTTGCTATTGTTTTCTAAACAAATACTAACAAAATAGTAATATTTTTTGAATCCATTTGCCATAAAATTTAATTTTTCAGTGTGAGGGTAACATGTTGTAGAACTGTTTCTTCTTTTTCTGTGTTCTATTGAAATGAATTATCTGACGTTAGTAAGCTATACTTGGACTTAATTACCTGATTTGCACAGTAGTCATAAATGAGGATGTAACAGCCACATTACCCTTAACATTCATTTTCATTGTACAATAAACTCTGTATTCACCAGGGTTCAATCATTTGATTCAGAAGATGCTAACATTGATAAAATATATATAGTTCTGCTGCTTGGTAATAGAGCATAGCCTTACTAGTTCACTGTCTAACAAGGATTGTGATCTTGAAGAAAAGAGTTAATCAACCTCTAGACATCTCATTATGTTCCTGGCAGACTTAAGACAAAAGGCTGACATATGTGCAGTATAAATGAAATGCATTCCTCTGATGTCAGTAGGATAAATGCTAGAAATGACAAGAATACACAATGTTCAAAATTAATCATACAATTATACACATATATGTACCAACTTAAACATAAAAGATTAAATCCTACAAATGTTTCTTTTAGACTCTTTCACTCAATGTGTTCAAAAACCCTGTGCTGTTTTGAAATATGGACAGAAGGGGAACTACTCAAACAACATCCAGGGATATTATTATAATAAAATAGCCAGCAGTGATATCGAATTACTTTCATGTTTGCCTCCAATTACTCTTCCTTCTCAGATAGGTTTACAGGTTCATAGGTGTATACTAGACAAACAATCACAAGGGCCCCTATAAGCCTAGCCATGCAACCCATACGTGATCCACAAATTTGATTTATAGGGGTGATTTACTGACTGCCTCTGTCCATCAGAGACAAAGGTACAGTACCAAGGGTGAATTCTGTATTATTCATCCATTGGTCAAAGTTGCACTTAAATAGGGATAGGGAGGAACTGTGCTTCACATGCATGGGGAGCCTGTTCCAGAGAATGGGAATTTTCTGAGAAGCACATCTGTCTCTCCTACATCTACTATTTATGTCACAAGCAACATTTTGGTCTTTTAATCTATTAGTTCTGATGCTGCTTGTTTTCCATATGTGCAGAAGGTTCATCAAAACAGAGTCAAGGGATGCCTTGCATGCCAGGCAAAGATCACCTTTCAGAAGTCTGCATGACACTGAGTAAAGGGACAGGGCTTTGAGGCAATCAGCGAAGGACATCGTGCTTACTCCATGTATTTTTGCAGCTGCAAAAATATCACCAGTTCAATTGCTTATTTCTGAATATCTGTCTGTCTTTCTCTCTCACTCTTTCCACTTCTATATACCCTGTTATAACTGAGCAGCATGGTCTCTTTGATAGGTTAGAGAGTAACAGTACTGCAGGACGAGACGTTCTAGTGCGTTGCACCAAGGTCTCTGGTGTGATAAGTGTATTGACTAATAAAAATGCTTTCTCTATGAAGTCTGTAAGCTCTGGAAAAAGGTTTGGCCTTTTTTAATGAAGATGGTCATACTGCAGTCATTGTTTAATAACACAGAAATTCTTACAACAAAAACACAGAGCAATAAGGTAAAGGAAGGGAAGAAATCAAATACTATCATGGAAAGCATTGAATAGAGAAAACTATAATGCAGTTGAGACAAGAAGCATTGATGTTTGTAGAGTATAGAAGGGAGAACAGATCAACAAAAATACTTAGAAAGATAGACATGATAAAGGCAACATGCAATATCAGAACAGACCAGGATCTATTGAACTGTATTGCAAATAATAAATTAAAGATGTCAGCACAGGCAGAAAAACTTAGAAGATATGCAGATAAATATAAAGAAAAGTACAAAATAAGCAATGCATTGATGACCCAAAAAAGTGTGATAGAGAATTGGGAAACAAAAAAAGAAATAGAAACACCACCAAAAAAAGAAGAAATACCTATGAAGACCCTGTGGAACATAACAAAGATGCTAAATGGATAGAAGAATTAAAAGAAAAAGTAAGAAATCCAAATGTACAGGATATGAAATGAGATGAAGTAATGATCAAAGAAAATGAAACAAAATTAAGAAAACTCCCAAATGGAAAACTCCAGGCACAGATGCAATGCCTTACTTCTTTCTAAAATATTAACATCTTTACATGAAGATTTACCTCTGAGTAAGAACTACATACATGTGCATCCTGAACAAACACCAACCTGGTCAACAACAGGAAAAACAATACTCCTCTTTAAAACTATAGACCAATAACTTGCCTTCTGAAGATGTATAAACTGAATACTGGAGTTGAGGCCAACAAAGTTTATAGTCATTTAGGAGAAGACTCAGTCATGGCAATGAAACAAAATGGTAACAAGAGAAAGTTATATGGAACAAAGACTCAGTTTGTTTAAATAGTCATAATGGAGAATTGTAAAAAGGGGAAGAATCTAAGCATTGCATGGATAGATTATAAAAAAGCATTTGACAGCATTCCACATTCGTGGATAAAGGAATGCTTACAGATATATAAGATACACCCTACATTGATCAATTACATTACACTGATCATGAAACAGTGGTAAAACACTTTGCAGCTAAGCCATAATAAAGGGCAAATTATTATCCCAGGGATAAAAGTTCAAAGGAGGATATTCCAGGGTGACTCTTTGTCACTGCAGTTCTTTTGTCTTGCCCATAACACATTAAGTTCTCTACTTAACAGATTTGGTCATGGTTTCAATTTGGCTCCCAAAAAACAATCACGTGTAAAGACTTCTCATCTTCCTTTTGTGGATGATATAAAACTACATAGTTCATCAGCTGAGGAGCTGAAAGCACAACCGCAAGTGGTTAAATCTTTCTCAAATTATATTAAGAATGTCATTGGTCTTGATAAATGTGCAAAAGCAACATTTAAAGTAAGAAAGCAGCAGTACCAAGAAAATATCAGCCTGGGACAGAAATGTGATATAAAGGAACTTGAGCAGGCGTTAGTGTATAAATATTTGGGAAATCATGAAGGGTCAACAATAAAACATGAACAAATGCGAACAAAGCACCATAGCAAATATTTCAGAAGACTAAAATTAATACTGAAAACAGCCCTGACACCAGGAACAAAGTCCAAGCTATAAACCAATTTGCTCTTCCTGTCCTTACTTACAGTTTTTGGGTGTTCTTCTTCAATGTTGTTGGAAATGCATTTCTTGGGTGTAAACATTCTCAAGGATATTGCCAATAGAATATGTGTGTCTAGATTGTACAGGAAAGAACAATTTTCAAATTCATATTTACATTATAACAGTAATCACCTTTATTTTCAAAAAATATATATTGTGAAGGGCCAGATGGTGTGAGCAGCTCACATGACCACTGTGATGCCCGTGCACTGGCCCAGCAATCAAGGAACCTCAATCCTCACCACCAACACCAGTGAGGAGTGTCCATATAGGGAAAGGATAATAAATACACACACAGTAAAGTACAATTTCCCTTAAGAGCACACAGACATCACTGTGAGTATGGGGCTGGTTTTTCCATTTCTCTCCAAGTCCCCAATAGGACTGCCCACTGGCACAGCTATACAGTCCAGATCTCAGCCTAGTGGCAAGCTAAAACCTCTAGCACCCTCTCTGTCCAACCAGTGCTTATGTCCCTGCCCATGTAGCTGACACACACACACTTTGAGATATGACTTTATACTGCCACAAAGACACTACTGGAGAAGGCTGGCACAGGTTCTCCAGCTGTACCCCTTTTACCCAGACTATACGGTAGAAATCACTGCCACTACCCAGCTAATATTTATCAGCTACTCAAGAGCCCTTAAAAGGGTATCCAATTATTACTGTGCAATATTATTATCCAAATGGTAAGTGTGACCTAACAGTCAAGACTTATTTGGAGTGACTTGGTACAGCATCAGTATATACATGCAATGCACTCTTAGAGCTTAAATTATCTGTACACAAAACTGCCACAGTTGAAAGGTTTAAAAATATGTAATAATAAATAATAAAAACACAAGACAATACTTCTTACTACACTGTGCCAGTCAAGAGTTCAGAGATCACAGAGAAATACTTAAAATAATACTGTAGAAAAGTTCTGACATAACAGAAGAACACTTAGTCTAACCTTCCTAATTCCTAGCTATTTCTAAGAGAAAACACAGTTGTAAATAATTTACATATAGAAACAGGCAGTGCTGGTGATGTTGGATGTCCTCAAGACAAAATGCTCAGAGCTCTCTGATTCTCTATCTTTAAATTGATAGCACAGAGCTGCTTCACATGACACCATTCTTCACACTTCTCTGGTGTTCCCGGGCTAACATAAATTACATTTACATTCTTTACACCTGGTCAGAAACCAGAGCAATAAAGGACATTTATACATGCAAATTCTAGCCATTAACTCTGGTCTTAAAACAATAGGCAGGATGCCTCCCTCTAGTCATATCGGCTCCAAATTTTAACATCAAAGACAGTCATGAATTGCTTGACTTAGCTTTCTTACAGCAGTGTGCACCTTTGTTACATTTTTGCAGTTCAATATCCAATGCAGTCTTTTCACATTTAAGAGAACAAGCCTGTGGCTTATATTAATATTTACAAATGATAGAATTATCTACAAAATTCTGTCTGGCTAGGCTGGCAGTCTTTACCTATCTTCACAACCCCCCCCCCCCTCCGGAGAACTCAAGCTAGTTTTTCAAGTGACCCTTGAGAAATGCTGCTTGAGAGGGTTAGATTGATCTGAGTGTACCTCACCCCATTCATTGTCTTGAGAACCCATCTGAATTGGCATTGCTAATCCCACAGCTGTGCTGCACTGACATATCATATGCTTGCAACCCTAGGCTCCATCTTAGTAGCTTGGCATTTTGCTGGCTGGCTCTGTTTAACCATGTTAGGGGGTTGTGATCTGTCACTACAGTGGATTTTCTTCCACACAGATAAGGCTGAAGTTTCTGCAGTGCCCACACCATGGCTAGACATCCCTTTTCTACAGCTGCATAGCATTCCTCCCTGGGTTGGAACCTATGACTGAGATAAACCACTGGGTGCTCTTCTCCCTCTGAAGAAATCTGGCTAAGTACACCCCACCCCATGGTTTGAAGCATCCACCTGCACAACAAATCCTTTGTTGTAATCTGGACTGGCTAACACAGGGGGTCCTCCCAAAGCTTATTTAAGCTTCTGGAATGCCTGCTCACATGCTGTGGTCCACACTACCTTATCTGGCCTGTTCTTCCTTGTCAGGTCTGTTAGGGGAGCAGCTATGGTACTATAACTGGGGGCAAAATTTCTGTAGTACCCTGCTGTCCCTAAGAATGCCTTCACCTGCTTTTTGGTAACAGATGCAGGCCATGCCTGAATGGCTTCTACTTTGGCAGGCTCTGGCCTGATCCTATCACTCCCCACTTTATGTCCCAGATAGGAGACCTCTGCCATACCCACCTGACATTTGCTGGGCTTAATGGTCAACTCTGCCCTCTGTAGTCTGGCCAGCACCTCTCTGGCATGCTGAAGGTGCTCTTGCAAGGAATGTCTGTAGATGGCAATATCATCTAGGTAAGCAAGGGCAAACCTTCCTGCTCCTGCTAGGGTATGATCTACCAGCCTCTGGAAAGTTGATGGGGCATTCTTCATCCCAAAGGGCATCTTTGTGAACTCATACAAACCAAAAGGAGTCATAAAGGCTGACTTCTCTTTAGCACTGGGAGTCAAGGGCACTTGCCAGTAACCCTTGGTAAGATCAATGGTTGTAAGATACATAGCCCCACCCAGCTGCTCTAGGGCCTCATCTGTCCTAGGCATGGGGTAAGCCCCTGTCTCTGTGTGACTATTTAATTTCCTGTAGTCCACACAAAACCTGGTGCTGCCATCCTTCTTTGGCATCAGCACCACTGGGGAGGCCTAGGGACTGTTGAACTCTTGAATTACCCCTAGATCTAACATCTCCTGTATCTCCTCCTTCAGAGTCTGTTTGACTCCCTCAGGCATCCTATAAGGGGCCTGCCTAATAGGCCTTTGGGGTCCTGTATCCACCTGGTGCTGCACCAGGTGGGTGCACCCAGGTTTCCCATTGAACATGCCCCCAAACTCCTGTAACACTGCTCAGATTTCTTGAACTTGGATAGGAGATAGCTGCTGGGACATTACTACCCCTTCCACTGAGGTGTCAGTCCGAGCCTCACTGAGGAGATTAGTCACCCGATCTCCCTCTGACGCCTCTTGCAATCCACTGCAAATGCTCAGCACAAGGACCTCCCTATCATGGTAAGGTTTCATCATATTAACATGGTACAATTTGTGCCCCTGCCTCCTGCCTAGCAGTTCTACCATGTAGTTAACATCACTAATCTTTCTTACCACCTTGTAGGGTCCCTCCTAAGCTGCTTCCAGCTTGTTGTGTCTGACAGGAATGAGAACCATTGCATGCTGCCCTATAGCATACTCTCTAGCTTGAGCATTCCTGTCATAGCACACCTTTGTCTGTTGTTGGGCTTCTGCCAGGTTCTCCTGGGCCAAGCTCATGAGTTCCCTGAGCCTAGTCCTGAGGTTTAAAACATATGCCACAACATATGCCACAACAGACTCCTTGTGAGATTCACACTCACCTTCCCACTCATCTCAAATTAAATCTAGAGGTCCCCTCACTCTGTGTCCATACAGCAACTCAAAGGGTGAAAAACCCTTGGCTTCCTGGGGAACCTCTCTGTAAGCAAACAACAGATGGGGCAAATATTTGTCCCACTCTCAATTAAACTGGCCTGCAAATGCCCGTAGCATGGACTTCATTGTAGAGTTTAACCTCTCAACAAGACCATTAGTCAGGGGATGGTAGGGTGTGGTCTTCATGTGCTTCACCCCGCAGTACTTCCACAGACAAGCCAGCAGGTCTGACATGAAATTGGAACCTCTGTCAGTCAGTATTTCTTTTAGGAAACCTACCCAGCTGAAAATATCTAACAAAGCATTTGCCACCTTTTCTGCCTCAATGGAGTACAGAGCCACTGCCCCAGGGTATCGCATAGCATAATCCACTACCACTAGGATATACTTTTTCCCCTGTGGAATTTGGGGTACTCAGAGGCCCCACAATATCCATAGCTACCCTCTGAAATGGCTCCTCAGTCACAGGCAAAGGCATTAGAGGAGCTCTCACCTTGTCTCTTGCCTTGCCTACCTTATGGCACTGCTCACAGGTCCTGCAGTACCCTGTTACATCTCTGGAAATTCCAGGCCAGTAGCAGTTCTGCATAATATGTCTCTTTGTACATTTTATGCCCATATGACCTGCAAAGGGAATATCATGGGCTATGGCTAGAAGCACCAGATGGTAAGCTCTAGGCACTACCAACTGCTGTACCCTCTCACCTTCTTGCCCTCCCTCAGGAGTCCACTCTCTATACAGTAACCCTTTGTCCCAGTATACAGATTCTCCCTTCCCTTGAGAATCAGGTGCCTCCCTAGCTACCTGCCTCAGGCCTTGCAATGTAGGGTCTGAGAGCTGAGCCTGTCTCAACTCTCTCTTTGTAACCCTTCCCAGCTCCCCCTCCACAGGAAGTCTGGCATCCTCTGACAGTGGTGCCTCACTGTCAGCCTGGGTACTACTACTCGCCTCTACCTTTGCAGTCCCTCTGTCCAAGGAAACATCAGTACCCTTAAGCAGCTGTGGCTCACCTTCAGTTTCATTGCTACAGAGTAGCTCCCTCCCTGAAGTAACCACCTCACCCTTCCTGGCTGCAAGTATGCAGTCTGTTTGGGTCTCCCCCAGGCTACCAGACCCACATGCTTATCTCCTAGCCTGACTGCGTGTAACTGCATAAGCACATAGTACTGCCTCATCCAAATTCTTCCCTATCAGGACATCTGGAGAATGGTAGTTTAGTACCCTTGTTGTCTCCAGACAACCTACTATTGGCATTGTGTCTTTCCCACTTACTGGCTCTCTCACCATTTGTTCCCCACCTTGCTCCATGGACATCTGTATGGCACATGGCCGCACTGGTTTAATTCAAAGCATTTAACCTTAGGTCCTGGATGCATACTTGGACTAGTGGCTTCCCCTGCTACTGGCAGATTCTGTTGGAGCAGTCTGTGCTGCCCACCATGGGTTCCTTTAGACCATGAGCAGTACTGGGGGTTCCTTTCATGTGCAGGGATGCCCTACTTGCTAGGTATAGGTCTCCCTTCTTCCCCAACTCGTCTGAAGCAGCACAATGTCTACCAGCTAACCAGATCCTCATGTCCTCAGGCAAACTGCTAAGGGCTTGTTTCCTCACCTATGAAAATAAGTGGTCAGTTCAGCAACATATTCACACAAACTTTTATCTGCCTTGTGTCTATGCTCACAAAACTTTTTCCTATACATTTCAGGTGTTAGCTTAAAACATTCTAACAAGTGATTTTTAACAGCAGTATAAGCAAACTATTCACAATCAGCAAGTTTAGACAACACAGTTACAGCTTTACCATGGCGTAAGGGGGTCAGGAACTGTACCCAGAGCCTTTGGTCAACATCATACTGTTTACATACCCTCTCAAACATATGAATGAAACTATCAAAATTATCCCCCTCTTTAAACTGTGGAAGAAATTTACTGATCTTTTGTGCTTCTGGGGTCCAGTTACTCCTGTTCCCATTACCTCCATGACTCTGGTGAAAATTCAGCATCTCCTTCTCATGCTGCCTCTCCTTTTCCTCAGCTTCCAGGCATAGCAGTTTCTCATTCTCCTCAGCCTGCAGACATCTCAGTCTCTCGGCTGCTTCTATTTCCATATGCCTGGCTTCCAACTGAAGTCTCTTTAGCTCCAGGTGGATTTTTAAGTCCTCTACAGAAAGGCTGAGCTGTCCATTCTCTGAGGGTGGTACATCTCCACTGCCAGTCTGATCATCCTCCTGGTTGCTGTTTTCATATGCAGCTGTGACCAAAGCTGCAATCATGTCTGCCTTAGTCAGGTTTCCATGCACCAGTCCCCTAGTCTGGCGCATCTCAGACAGCTGGCTCCTTGTCAGCTTTTTGCACTCCTCTGCTGACATGCTGCCTGCTCTCCCTGACTAACTAAGCTAACAAAAGAAATAAAACAATTGTGATCTGAACTCTGAGTATTCACTGCATGGCTGATTTAGAGTACAAAACACCTTCAGTGATCACTGTACACACAAGCTACAGGAATTCACTCTACCCACACCACTACAAGCCAATTAGTATTTGCAACCAATTAATATGTGGTGTGGATATCCCACCACTGCCAAACAATTAATATGTGATGCCTGTGCACTGGCCCAGCAATCAAAGAGCCTCAATCCTCACCACCAACACCAGTGAGGGGCGTCCATATAGGGGAAAGGATAATAAATACACACACAGTAAAGAACAATTTCCCTTAAGAGCACACAGAGATCGCAGTCAGTCTGGGGCTGGTTGCTCCCTTTCTCTCCAGGTCTCCAATAAGACTCCCCACTGGCACAGCTATAGGGTCCAGATCTCAGCCTAGTGGGCAAGCTAAAACCTCCAGCACCCTCTCTTTCCAACCAGTGATTTGTGTCCCTGCCCAAGTAGCTGACACAGACACACTTTGAGATAAGAGTTTATACAACCTCACAGACACTCCTGGAGAAGGCTGGGACAGGTTCTCCAGCTGTGCCCCTTTTACCCAGACTATATGGTAGAAATCACTGCCACCACCCAGCTAATATTTATCAGCTACTCATAGGCCATTAAAAGGAGGTCTAATTATTAATGTGCAATATTATTATCCAAATAGTAAGTATGACCTAACAGTCAAGACTTATTTTGAGTGACTTGGTACAGCATCACTATATATATGCAATGCACTCTTAGAGCTTACATTATCTGTACACAAAACAGCCACAGTTGAATGTTTAAAAATATTGAATAATAAATAATAAAAACACAAGATAATACTTCTTACTATACCGTGCCAGTCAAGAGTTCAGAGATCACAGAGAAATACTTAAAATAATATCGTAGAAAAGTTCTGACATCACAGAAAAACACTTAGTCTAACCTTCCTAAAGCTATTTCTAAGAGAAAGCACAGTTCTAAATAACTTACATATAGAAACAGGCAGTGCTGGTGATGTTGATATCCTCAACACAAAATGCTCAGAGCTCTCTGATTTTCTCTCTTTAAATTGATAACACAGAGCTGCTTCACATGACATAATTCTTCACACTTCTCTGGTATTCCCAGGCTAACAGAAACTACATTTACATTCTATACATATGGTCAGAGACCAGAGCAATAAAGGACATTTATACATGTAAATTCTAGCCATTAACTCTGGCCTTAAAACAATAGGCAGGATGCCTCCCTCTAGACATATCGGCTCCAAATTTTAACATCAAAGACAGTCATGAAATGCTTGACTTAGCTTTCTTACAGCAGAGAGCACTGCTGTTACATTCTTGCAGTTCAATATCCAATGCAGTCTTTTCACATTTAAGAGAACAAGCCTATGGCTTACATTATTTACAAATGACAGAATTATCTTCATAATTCTATCTGGCTAGGCTGGCAGCCTTTAACTATCTTCACAACCACCCTGAGGGAACATTTAGTCAAGGAGTTAAAGTTCACCAAAGGGTTATTTATTACTAGAGGATGTCTTAAAGCATTTACGGAGTCCACCAAAGAAGATATTTTACAGGGCTGGGTAAAAAATACTTTTTTTAATTAGTCCAAAGGATAATGAAGAAGGAATGGATTCCCCTTTTATGAAAGTACAAGAATGTCTGAAAGGCATTGGTTTATGTAATAATAATGAATTATTTTTTGTATTAAATTTTAATAGGGACACCAAGATGGTGCAGAAAATTATTATCAAGTATTCAGAGCTTTTTTCTAATATGCTGAATAGTTTAAAAGTTTTTTTGAGACCAATGAAAGGGTCCTAATTTGAAAAACATCCTGGAAAATGGCCTTGGTTCATTTGGGACATCATGTGGAACCTCCCTTAATGGTAAAAGTAGAAGAGGCATGTTTAAGTGTGGAATGTGCCCCCAATGTCCCTTCATTGCAAATACCTCTGAATTGCAAGTACAGGGAATACGGAACAAATTACTGTCAAATGGGTATTTTAGTTGTTACACTCAGGAGCTGGTGTACCTGGTCTGTTGTACACTCTGTTTTTCATATTATGTTGGGAAGACAGAGATAAGATTGAAACAGAGGGTATATATGAGCACTTATATGAAATAATAAAAGGAAGGACACTAATGCCTTGTTTAGGCATATCAGTTATTGTGTTGAAGCCAATTTTAAGTTCTGGGTTTTTGAACAAGTTAAACCTTTTGAGAGGGGAGGTGGCTGGGAAACCAGATTGGAGTACAGCAAGTTAATTTGGCAAACACGCCCGGAAGCTTATGTACCCCCCTGGTTAAATGATCATTGTTCTCTTGTCTCAGCCCTAAAAAGGAGGGCTTTGAAGTATTGAGTGCTTGTGAAATAGAGGGTTACAAACTATATATATGTATGTATGTGTGTGTGTGTGTGTGTGTGTGTGTGTGTGTGTGTGTGTGTGTGTATATATATATATATATATATATATATATATATATATATATGTATATATTTATAAAATGAAATTTTTTTACCCCTATTTTTACAGCTATGTTTTTTTCAGCATACGTTAGATAGACTATATGCACAAATATGTATTTTTAACACAAGTATTATATAATGTAGAGCATGCTAAGTGTTTTAGTACAAAGAAAGAGATACACTGACTTTGTTAATACGTGTTAACTGTGGTACCAATTCTTGTTGTTTGATTTTATTATTACTTTTTTTTCAGGACCAATGAAATTTTTTTATTTAATTGTGTCATGACCAATGATAGCTGGATTGCTGTTATTTTAACAAAGCGTTAGAGATGGTTGTTCATTCTGATGAAGTTCCCTAAGGAGGAACGAAAGCACTAAATCTGTTTATTAAAGTGTTTTATTGTATCGTTCCTGAATTTATTTCAATTTATTTTTTACAGTTTGTCATTAGTTAATTTTGTAAGAGGTGTTTGCCTTTATTGGGTCCAGTTTCCTGGCTGGGTTCGATTCTTGGAATTGGTAGCTAAAAATTAGCACACGTTTATAGAATGAAAAAAATGAAGCAAACTGCAATAAGAAAAGACACAGGTATTCTTCTGACTGTTCTCCAAGTGGATATGGCATCAAATACATACTCATTTTTTGCAGTTCTGAGACAGGCTAGCCATATAGATGGTTAGAAGGTATTTGCCACAAATGTCTGCAGTTTTCTTATGACGCAAACCATAAGTAATGAAAAGGTACAACAGTTGATCAGATTATAAGGTCTCTGTCTCATAGATCCACTGTATGAGGTTAATTCCTGACTTTTTATTACTGCATGTGTGGATCCTGCATCTTAACCTCATACAAGCACATCTGTTTTTTTTTTTCCAAATATTGGCAATTTCATCATTGACTGAATAAATTAAATGTGTTTTGCTTAAGACAGGGTACATGACTGATGTTTAATAAAAAAATGCTATTGCTTCTTTATGTGGGGGTCAAAGCCTTACACGCTGGCCTGCCCCTCTGCTTATTATATTAAACTTTGATTACTTTTCCAAACCTTGAAGAAAGACAAAAAAACAAAGCCTTTCAGCACAGCTTGGTCAAGTTAGCCAGGCAAGTCATCACTGAGATATCAAACTGCAATGAAACAACAAAATCCCATTTTCCAGGTAATGTGCTTTTCTATCACATCAGAAAAAAACTGCCCTACTTGACTGACTACCTTAAAATGTCCCAATAATAATAATAATAAAAATAATTGACTTAATACATTTAGCCTTGTGGATGGGCATGGTAAACAGTATACAATTGATCAGTTCACTAGCATATTTAAAAAAAATGAAAAGTGTTGCTTATGTATACATATTATACATATATATGTGTATGTATATATATATATATATATATATATATATATATATATATATAGACTGCAAAGTGTTCATCACTCTGGTCCCAAGATTTGTAAAAAGTGGGAGCTTCACTTTCAAAATAGGATCATTTGAAATTCTGTGGGTAGGACATCAAATCACTTTTTCCAAGTCTGATGTGTAAACTAGGGTTGCTTTTTAAGAGGTCATTTTAAATGGTCTTCTTGCACAAACTATTCATCATCTCAGTGCTAAATTTCTTAAGAGAACAAACTATCAACAAAGGAGTTATCTGTATAATATAAAACCAGTTAAACACCTATGGGATGTGGAATGTTACACCTCTAGCAGCCTACACACATTTTGCATTCCAAAGCATTTTCGTAAAAAATAAACTTAAAAAGCATGAGATAAATAAATGCAAAATACTTTGTGAACAATAAAAGCTAACTGCACAAACAGCATTATCAGTAAGAAGTATTCTTTACAGTGATAATAATCAGTGCATTCATAGTCTTTTCCATAAATACTGTAGTACATTACAATGCACACAAACCCAAAATTGCATTTTTCTAAAGTTTCACACACAAATTTTCATATCATGAAAATTGTGTATCCTAGACACATATTGTTAATTTTTTTTTTTTTTATTAACCAGACATAAGCTTTAAGGATACCCAGTGCATGTTTACTGAGGTATTTACAGAAATATGAAAACGTGTTTAATTGCATAATTAGCAATACAAACAATACTGGATAACTCACAAGATCTGCCACTTAACAGTGCAACAATCAAAGACAGTTTTCTTCAACAACATCTAAGGTTTCACCTGATGTCATGCAAAAGTTTGTAAGTCACTTTGTTTTTAAAGTACTAACTACATATGGATTTTTTTTATAATTACTAATAAATGGCAAAATGTGATATAAACCAGCATTAGCAGTGCATTATCATGTCCCCCACGTGATGTTTCACACCATACATCTCAATAAAATGTAGGTCTCTCATTTATAAAAAAATAGCAACAATAAGCAGCCAAAGATTAATTTATCCACAGCATGACTACATAGACTAACAATCTGTGTGTGATGTTGACATTGCCGATTATTATCTGGCAAGTCAATAAGTTAAAGAAGCCAGACCCAAACAATTTCTTGACGCCTCAAGGCGGTATGGGTGTGAACTAGAACTATACAAAAAAGGCGTTTTAGACTTGAGTGCGCTAAATGTACACGGTTCACACATTTACATCTTTCAAGAACTTCACTGCGTACTTTGACTTAAATAGTTGCAACAGTCATTTAGCTTTGGGAGTCACCAGTTGTGTTAAGGAAATTGGAAGCCACCAATTTTTCTGAGGGTTATGGTAGACTATAGAAGACTACTACGACACTACCTACTCACTCACATACTATATATATATATATATATATATATATATATATATACACATATATATATATATATATATATATATATATACATATATATATATATATATATATATATATATATATATATATATATATATATACATATATATATATATATATATATATATATATATACATATATATATATATATATATATGTATGTATATAAATAACCTACTCACATACTTTGATATATATCTATCTATATCTATCTATCTATCTATGTATATATATATATATAAAATATAAAACCTACTCACTCACATACGTTCTAATTTTATTGCAAGTCAATATAGGTAAACAAAAGAGCAGTGTATGCATATCACGTACCACATTTTCTCCTTTTGCCGTATTTTCTTCTGTATTTACTATCTGAATATAGCGCCCTTCTGATGTGACATGATTTCCACTGTCTCCCGAGCTATATACTGGTAACACATTGTCATTTTGAGGAATAAATCCTACAAATGCCTTATACTGGTAACTCTGAGAAAGTGTTTCAGACCCAGCGATATCCAAAAGGTCAGCTGGCGCGGCATAATTAAGTGGACAGTTTCCTTTCAGTCTTTGGCTACTCATTTCAAATTCACAACAAACAGAAGAACATGGACAGTTGTTTGCATGTTCCTGCTTGTAACACAATAAAGATATAAAGACAATTAAAAATCCAATGAAAAGAAAAGAAACGGACACCACCGTTATCATTAAGTAAACGTTTAAGTTGGAAATCTGGTTGTTATTTTCGCTGGCATCTTCAAAATCAGGCAACACTTGTGGAAATGTGTCGTACAGCCAAAGCCCAATGGTTACTGAAGCAGACCTCTTTGGTATACCATTGTCCTTTACTTCAATAACAATTCTATGCTTGTTCGGGTCAGTGACCCTGATGTGGCGTAAGGTTTTGATTTCTCCCGTCTGTCCATGTATACTAACAAGACTGGTGTCACTAGCTTGTAATAACTGGTACGACAGCCAGGCATTTTGGCCAGAGTCCGCATCCACAGTTATGACCTTGGTCACCAAGAATCCTACTTCTGCAGAACGAGGGACCATTTCTACTGCTACATACCCCTCTGCTGTGGGGGGATACAAGAACATGGGAGGATTGTCATTCTGGTCTACAATGGACACCTGCACTGTGGCAGTGCTACTTAGGGGTGGGTTGCCGTGATCTCTAGCTTTGATCAATATATCAAAATCCCTTTGTTTCTCGTAATCAAAAATTGACCTAGCATATACATTTCCATTTTCATTGCTTATGGATACAAAGTTCATGAATGACAGACTGTTGAGATCCTTTTCTAAAAGAGTATACGTAATTCTACCGTTTTGGTCCAGATCTGGATCCAGTGCAATAACCTGACAGATGAAATCCCCTATTGAATTATTTTCATTTATGTACACTTTGTATAATTTTTGTGAAAAACGTGGTGGATTGTCATTTACATCAGCGATGTGGACAATAATATTTGTTTCACTTGAAAGAGGGGGTGACCCGGAATCAATGGCAGTGATAGTGATATTATAGGAACCAACGGTTTCTCGATCTAAAGGACCATCGGTTATCAAAGTATAATATTCAGCAACTGATCTAAGTTTAAAAGGAATGTTGTCAGTGATATGGCAGCTCACCAAAGCGTTTATCCCGAAATCTCTATCAGTTATAGTGATCAGTGCCACCACTGTTCCTACCTCTGCGTCCTCCATGATCTGATCAGAGACCAGCGTTACTGCAATCTCAGGCAGGTTATTGTTGACGTCTGTAATGTCCAACAGGACTTTACAATACCCAGAAAGTGCAGACGGACCTTTATCTGCAGCCTGTACGTGCAATTCATAGGATTTGGTTTCATCCATGCCTGTTACATTTTTCAGACGAATTTCACCAGAGTAGGGATTTATATCAAATTTGTCTCCCAGTTTCTTTTGTGTGTGGCTATTAAATGAATATATAATTTCACCGTTTGTTCCTTCGTCCAGATCTGTAGCTTTCACTTGAATTATTAGTGTCCCTATAGGGGCATCTTCCTTTAAACTGGCTTTGTAAACAGGCTTTTCAAAGTTTGGAGAATTGTCATTGACATCCAAGACATTAATAACAATCCGAAGTGTACCACTCCTTTCTGGTTCACCCCCATCAATTGCTGTTAGTACTAGATGGTGCACAGCTTTTTGTTCGCGATCCAGACTTTTATCTAAGATAAGTTGTGTCATCAGATCACCATCGGTGGAGTTGTAAATGTTCAAGGAAAAATGATTGTTATTGCTAAGCCTGTAAAGCCTTATCCCGTTGAAGCTCACATCATGATCACTGGCACTTTGAATTGGGAACCTGGTCCCTACGGGGACGTACTCCATAATACTGATCTGCAAATCATTAACCGGAAACGTGGGCGCATTATCATTTATATCTAGTATGTCCATTTTAGCACTGAATAATTGAAATGGATGCTTCATTACCACTCTTAGGTTAACATGACATGGCGAACTGCTACCGCATATCATTTCTCTGTCAATTCTTTCATTAATAAACATATCTCCGTTCTCTGGATTTATAAATAAATATTGCTTACTGTCAGCAAAGACCACACTAAGTTCCCGACTGGCATATTTTCCACTACCGATCCCCAAATCCTTGTTTACATTTCCAACCAACGCACCATTCGGTAATTCCTCTGGAAGGGTAAAAATAATATCTCCTCGAGAATGAGGCCAGACCATGAAAAAGCCAAATACGGCCAACCTTAGCTGTGTTCCCTGGGAGTCTACTGCATTTTGCAGCATAATAAAATATAGTAATTTCCACGACGCACGCACTGACACTCCCAGTTCCATTGTTAAAATGAATATGTCAATCTGTACTTCCCTTTGTTAGTGCAAATACACAGAAGGAATAGGAAATTAAATCTGTAACCCTTACTGTAGCTCATAAATTGCTGCGTGAATAGGACTTTTATGATAATCTAGTCAACAGTGACATCTACAGGCAAGTGCAGGATTAGCAAGCATATTTTCTTCAATGCAATTTCATAGCGCAGGTTGTGCTCACTCAATTTTTGGTTAGCAACACACAGCACGGTCAAGTGGTTATGTCTGCTTTTCCATCTACCTATCTATTTATCTATCTGTCTATCAATATCTATCTTCTTAGCTTTATTCAGAGCAATATGCTAATGTGCACCATGCGACCTCTGCCGACCTAAAAATTGGGAGTAGGTTGAGCGTGACGTAAAAGAAAGGCAGAGCTAGGGTTGCCGTATTTTCAAATGTCTAAAGTGGGGCATTTTATGTAGAAATATCAAGTTTTCAGGGCAAAATGCACCTGTGGCTAGTGCAAAGGCCAGAGCTTCACTTTTGCTAAATAAAAGCTCATTTTTGTAGCATTTGAGTTTATTGTGCTATAACATTTAGGAGTTTCAGATACTAAATAACAGTTTTATGCAACTATTAAAGAAAACTTATGAAATATTTTTTTTCCTAAAATCTCAGGACTTTTGTCATTTCTTGACCCCCCCCCCCCACGCAACTGCCCAAAGAATGACAGGTCGTAACCTAGGCATATAAGAAACGCATAGGGTTACCACCTGTCCCTCTTTGCGAGGAACAGTCCCTCTTTGGGCACTTGTGTCCTGCAAAAAAAAAAAAAAAAAAACTACAAAATGGCAAATGTCCTGAGATTTTAGGACAAAAAATATCTCCCAAGTTTTCTTTAATAGTTGCATACAACAATTATTTTGTGTCTGAAACACCTAAATGCTATATAACACAGCATAAACAAGTCAAATGCTATAAGAAAGAGCTTTTATTTGTGCAAAAAAGTGAAGTTCTGTTCTTTTTACTGGGCATGGATATGTTTTGTCCTGCAAAATCTCATGTTTCTACAAAAAATATCCCACTTTGGGCATCTGAAATGGTGGCACCCCTAAGCTGTTACCAGTCAGCAAGGTGTAGATGCATACTTTAAAATCTTATAAATAAAAACCTGACCAAAGATTGTATGACTAACTAGGTGCCTTGGTGTGGTCCCGCATCTCAAAATAATGTGGTACATGTTCAATGAATCCATATACCGTCCCAGTCTGGTCCAGTTGCTTAGGGTTCTTTAAATTTTCCTCGGATATTTAAAGCCAGTTCCATCGAGTAGCTGAGGACAGCGCTACTTCAGATCGCCGGGCGAAGTTACACACTTCCAAATCCTTACGAATTACCCATTATCCATTTTAATTATACGGGAGAAGGACATATCTTTAACAACTGAAATGAATCTGGAAGTGATACTTCGAAAATCCGCAAAAATGTATATAATACTGGTTCTTCACCAAGCCAGTTTGGCAAGTTTTCTTAACCTCACACATTAAACTCACTAACATGTAAGAGGTGGCAAATATACAGTATGCAGCCAATATCCCCCCCCAAAAAAAAAAAATACTACTGATCATGGCACCTGGGAATGTGATGAGAAAAAACAGGAGCATCCCCCACACACACACGCATATAAAGTAGACAAAAGTTGTAAATACCATGGAAGTGGGTTCGAAAAATGTGCCTGCTATCAGTTTTTCATTTTCTTTGGAAAGTTGCAGGAGGTTTTCAATTTACACTGTACTAAATGTATTTACAATGGAAAATGTAACCAATAGCAATTTAGCAGTTTTCATACCATTTAAGTGTTCTTTTTTTGTGAGCCACAGTAACCCCTCTACGGAAAGGAAATTAAGTCAATAGTGGCAAGCTGAAATTTGTCAAGGTGTATCATTTTAAAAATTCCATTTTAATAGTCTCTATGAAGGAGCTGCAGCAAGTTTAATAACATTGTTTTATAAAAAAAAATCATGAAAACTGTGAGCATTTTAAACCTTGCAGCAGTTAAATATCTAAAACATAGAAAATATATGTCACTTGACTGAGAATTAAACTGCTTTTACTGGAAAAGAAGCTAAACTTGATTCTCAAATATATAAACATTTGCAAGTGCTTTCAGCTCACTGAATGCAATACACTAATTCATTTGGACATCCCAGAGCTAAAGGACTCTGAAAACAGCAAACACCATAACCCAATATTGAATACAGACAGAAAGGACCTGTTGTACTCTATTAAGTACAAAAAAACAAGTATAGTTACTGCCTTCCTTCTAGACTTGAACTGTGACTGCACTCTTGAGATAGAGCTCAAGACAAATACTGTGTGCCCCTGAAATTTTACAACTACTGTTTGGACTTACTAGTCAAATGTCAACAGAAATTCAGTAAGTGTGTGTGTGTGTGTGTGTGTGTGTGTGTGTGTGTGTGTGAGAGTGTGTGTGTTTGTGTGTGTGTGTGTGTGTGTGTGTGTGTGTGTGTGTGTGTGTGCTAGAGAGAGATGATAAATTCTAGATCCAGAAAAGTTGTTAGAATTTTAGAATTCTTCTTTATGTCATCTGTCTGTTTAAATACATTCACTTTATGCAAGCCTATATCTGCTTGCGTAAATGTATATTTTTTTGTTATTCAGTTTTACATGCTCATAGATGGTGGTTTATTTAATAAAGGATACGTGTAGTGATTTGATTAATTATTGGAGCATGCCTTTTGAAAAATTACTGATCAGGTTATTAGAGCCTTGTGAATATTAAACAGCTGACCTACTTTACGGGTAACCAGTAATTTAGGTTCTTAGAGGCAGAGCGATTAGGGTGGTGACAGTTTTACAAGAAAGACAAGGAAGGAAATGTTGGTACTGGAGAGATATCATTAACCTCTCCTGAAAAAAATATTGTGGATGCTTCTGTGCAAATTTATCTTGGCAAAATTTAAATTACTCTTGGTAAGATTGCCCTAATGGTGTCTAGTGCAATCTGAGATGACAGACATTCTGATGAACTGATGATTTTGACTCTTACCTGTAGTCTACAGTATAAGGCTGATGTTAGTGTGGCATGTGTTAGCTATTACAAGAGGCTGCAATACACATTTACTGCACACTTTTAAAAATAGTCTCTCTCCTAGCACTTAATTTGATGGCCAGTGGAACAGATCATGAGACTGTGCTCCTTGACCATCCCATACTAACAGATGGTGATGAGATGGATTTACATCACAATTTGTGGCATTAGTTTGTATTTAAAAAAACAGATCACTGCACAGCATATAAAATGCTTTTTGGTTGTGGGGTATTATGAACTAAACTTGTATAGCCAGAAAAATGCCACCAGAAAATATATAGCATCATACTATGTACAGCAATAATTTTACTCTCTTGGCATTGACGTTAGGAAAAAGGCAAAAACGGAGAAGAAAATTTGTGATTCTGAAAGCTGATATAAATGCACATTGAAAATAATCTAATTTGCTGGTATGTCCAAGGATGAAAAGAGAACTACCTTGGGTACATCTATAATCCAGTCTGTGGAAAGTAAAGAAAGAATGGTAGTGACTATGTAAAATGATACTCAATAAGCTTCAGTTTCTCCTAGTCAGACTCTATTAGAAGGCTACGGAGTCAGTGTTAGGAGGGCAGCGATTATAACACTTATCTGCAGCTGTGAGTTATTATTTGATTGTAGCAAAAGTTGCATATGCAGCAGTGTGCACTGCTTTTAAAGAGAGTTGTCCTTCATATAGTATTCAGTGGGCAGCAGTGTGGATCAGGAAAGCTTATCCCCAAGTATTCCATATTAATTACTGGTGGTACTGGGAATTTTTACACCTATTTATCACACAATATTTGGTGCCACTAGAGTGGATTTCACATCCATGTAACATCACAACTTGCAATGAGATGTGAAGGAAAGAGGGCATAATTTGCAACAGGAAATTCCAGTGTCACGATCTAAAAAAGGTTACACATCTTCAATATTAAGAACAAAATACAAATCCTAAACAGTGAATTTTACACTAAAATACTCCACAAAAATAAACTGACAAAGGTGCCATTTTTTGTAAATGTTTTTTCATACATATATATGTGAAGTTCTAAAATGACAATATGTTAATAATGAATCTTGCTTCCTTGGGCATGTACAGCAGTTGTATGCTCAGCTTTTTAAAATGAAATATATTTATGTTGAACATAGTGTTTTGTGACAGGGGCTAATTACACAGAAAGACAAATTACAGTCACGTCAGGCTGATTTATTTACTTGACAAAACTTGTCATACTGTACTGGTGATAAAGACAGATCAGCATCAAACATTTGAAGCAGAGTACATGCCAGGACAATAAGATGAAAAGAAAACAAATTCAAACACCCAAATAAATACATAAATAAACTTAAAACAAATAAACACAGGTTGAAGCAGCTACAGACAGGTTATAATAATCTATCCAGAAAAATAACCATTATTAGCTTACTTTCTGACAGAAAATCTACCTCTACTCACTTAGAACTAAAGGAAGAGAAAAAAGTAAAAAGGAATTCATTATTTTAAAAAGAGCTTATAATATGTTTCACCATGAAATTGTGCTTTTAGAGGTGTGTACAAATAATTATGACCACTCCAACTTTGGTTTCAGCATCATAATATTCTATATGTCTCATAAAAGTACAGTTGTGTCTAAGGTACATACCGGAACTGTGTATCATTGAGGAGAGGTCACTGTGACAGTAAGTCATAATGTCCGAGTTTACCCACGTTATGTGTCCTTTTTCTCCAAGTCAGAATTACTAATTCAAAACTAAGTTGCAGTTTATTCCTGAGAATCCAACACAGGGCTTGAACTTGCTTAGATGCTAATGTCAGGACTTCAAGATCCTGTTCT
Organism: Protopterus annectens; assembly: GCF_019279795.1. Lineage (NCBI taxonomy): Eukaryota > Metazoa > Chordata > Ceratodontiformes > Protopteridae > Protopterus > Protopterus annectens. The sequence continues at coordinate 1,089,898,726 of NC_056733.1, read as the reverse complement.
GTATGCCATGTTATTTCACATTTTCTTTATTTCTTTGAGCTACAGGTCCCTGAAAGAATAAGTGCCTCTGGTTGGCAAGTAAGCAGTATAAAATCCAAGAGTATGTATTTTCACAAAATGATGCAAATGAGAATATGTAATTCCTGTAATATTATATATATATATATATATATATATATATATATATATATATATATATATATATATATATAATAACAGCGAGTAAATTTGCTAATCTAAAATAAATTCTCTTTATTTACACTTACTTTACTACTACAAACTACAGAGAATCATTTTATGTATGCAAAGTAATAAATATTTGTATTCAATGAAATAGCAGTTAATCAGCTACAAATAGCAAAAGCCAATATAGAATATCCAATAACATAAAATCTGAATATCTAGTAAGTTTTAGGTTTAGGAATGTTGTCATATAGTAAAAGTAACACAGTCATTTCTCTCTTGTGACTGCAAATGAATAGAATCTCAACAGTGAAAGTTCTTACTATTAAGGAATCTAGTAGACAGACTGCTACAAAATATGGAAAAAAAGTATTGTATATGTACTGAATGACAATAGCGGTTAACTTGCATCAAATATCAAACTTATTTTATATTCACTTTTCCATAATAAATCAAAAGCATTGATTAGCAGGAAAACAATGGCCCAGTTTCTAAAAAAATCAGGGGAGCATCGTAGAGGTTGATCACCAACTTGCAGCACTACCCCAAACCTACATTTTAGTTACCCCCACAGCATGGCAAGTATAGAGTACTTGCAACAGTTCCAAGTATTACCATAACTCTGCCAATGTACTGAATATACACTATACCAAGTAAAAAGTATTAATCTTCGGAAACATGTGATGTTAATAAATCTCATTACCTTTTCCTGGTATAAGGTGAGCAGTGTCCTTCCGCCTCTGTTTTGATTGTTCAGAATGACCTTTTAAAACTTCCCTAACATGAGCATCTCAATCAGTATCATCATGTCCCTCCCTCTGTCTCTTTTGGTATGAAATAAGATGAGCTCTAGCTCCTCTAACTTCTAGTAGGCTACTGCATTAACCTGCCACGCCCCACAGCTGTTGTATTTTTTGTAATATTTCTTCCATACTTCTTCTCCTCTACTTCATGGATTTTCTGGTAGCTTTCCACTGAATTATTCCAGCAAGTTGATGTTCGTTTTCTTATACTGCCACCAGTTCTGCATGCAGAACTCAAGGTGTGGTCTGACCATGGTCCTGCACAGTGGAAGCATTAGTTCTTTGCTTCTAGAATCTATCTCCGGGGGGTACACCCCAACATTCTGTTTGGTGCTACCACTGACCTCTAACTCTGCTTCTGGTGGTCCATTCTAAGTATGAGCAACATCCAGATCCTTTTCCTACTCTGTTACCATCACTATTATTCCTTCTAGCTGATGAAGTAAAACCTCAGCTGCCATGTTTCTGCCAACTTGTTTAATCTTTACATATCCTGTGTTAGATTTCTCACTATCTACTACTGTTAAACTATCTTTCTGTCTTCAGAAAACAGGTATATCCTGTTCTCTCTTCTATTTAAGTCTGAGGCAAGTACCTTAAAGATTACTGGTCCCAAGTCATGCCCCTGTAGTACTCCATTAGTCATTGTTTAGTTCCTAACATGGAGGGGTATTCATAAATATTTCATTTAATTTTGTAAAACTGTTTCATGGTTCAGGCCACATAGTAGAACCCTGTGAAGTTCATAAACAGACTAGTGTATAATGTGGTCCAGATATACAGCACAGTATACCTAGAGGTGGCCAGGTATTGAGAAAGTATGCAAATCTGAGACCAGTAGCATGTTCCTTGAGTTAAAATATGTGAATTATGGGGTATGCTATGAAATAGGAGTCTAGGTATGCAGGAGGTATGCAAATGGGGGACCAGTAGTATGTTCCACGAGTCAAAATATGTGAATTATGTATACTATGAAATAGGACTCTAGGTATGCAGGATGTATGCAAATAGGGGACCAGTAGCATGTTCTGTGAGTCACAAATGTGTGAATTATGGAGTATGCAATGAAATAGTGTCCATGATTTATGGGGATAAAAGTGTGGATGTTTTATGCTAGCATCAATATCCAGGTCTATATCACATTGTTGAACTTTTAAAAGTTCGAATGTCATATGGTTGACACCATATGATCGAACTTTTGAAAGTCGAACGTTTCAACAGAGATCTCCATATAGTGCAGAATAGGAAGATTTCCCTTTTCTGCATGGTAGTGCAATCTCGGAGTTGGTATATTTAAAGAGTGGGGGGGAGTGTAGGGTGGCTTGCCCCCCCTGCTTAAACCATTCAGGTAGGTTTTTTCTTTGGTTTATTATTTTTTTTATTACATTTTCGAACTTTTAAAAGTTTGATCATATTGTGTCGACCATATGACATTCAAACTTTTAAAAGTTCGATTATGTAATATAGATGCCAATATCCTAGCACCTGGTGTCCAAGAAATGGCAATGTGCTTCTCAACAGACCTTGGTGAGCAACAGCATCACCATTACACGAAATGACATTGCACTGTTTTTTGTGTAAATAAAGAGATGTACTGGCACCACCCTTTTGTAAATATGGTAAGAGTGTTGCTCAGTTGCTACAACCATACTCAAACTACCTAAAAATAGAAATGCATGCACATAGACAAGTCATGCATCTCAGAATACTGCCTATCAGTGCAAAATAGAATAATAATAAAGTTGCTCTTAGACGGTTAAAGAGACATAGTCCAATATTGCTATGTGCCACCAGTAGTCTAATACAGTTATTGAGGGAGTTGTTTTCCATTTGGTTCACAACAAATGTTTATGCTTTGTATTTTTTTAGGCAAATCATTTATTATATCTGTATTGCAGCCTGTCTGTCGATGAAAGTACTGAACAACTGATCTCAGTAAAGTGATAAACTGAGAGCAGTAAAATACTTTACAGAGGCATACAGTTGTGCACATATATTTACACGGGTCTGCTTCATAACATTGAAATTTCATAACATTGAATTTAATAACATTGAGTCCATAACATCAAAAATTCAAAATACTGAAAACCCAAATCACTGAAAACTCAGAACATTGAAAGTGTGCTTCATAACATTGAAAACTACAGTGCACAAGTAAATACGACCCCCTCCACCTACAACAACACCTAACTAACAAACACACTTTCTACTATGTTTCTGCAGGGGGGCAAACCCCCCTGCAACCCCAGAGCCCCCACACCTCCTGTAAATTAAATATTCCACCTCCAAGATCGCACTACAGTGGAAAAAAGTCAGACTTTATCCAAATGTTATTGATGCCTCTTTTTTCTTGCCTTTGAAAATTGCAGAAGATTTTCAGTCATTAATGCCAGACATTAGAGTTGCACACCAGTACTTTCCATATATCCCTAGTGTCTAACATTCCCCCTGAGACATGTACAACTAAACAAGTATCCCTTGTGTCTAGTGGCACCCCCAATCCATGTTAAGTGCCATTAAGGCACAAGGAATTAAAGTAATCCCTGGTATCTAATGTTCCCCCATTCTATGTTACATGTAAATGCCACTCATGCACAAGTATATAATTATACGTTTCCCCCACCCTGATCCCAACACTAGGTGCCACTGAAGCACAGGTGTTTTGCCTTTTGGCTAGTGGTTCATCCCACCTCATGATTTCCTTACTGTCTGAATGCTACTCAAGCATGCCTATTAAGAGCTTTCCCTGGTGGCCAGTGGTTCTCTGCACCCAATGTTGCAGGCTCTGCTAATTAGTCTAGGGGGTGTGTGGAAGTATGATAGCCACTGACTCCCCCCTCTACCCAATCACTCTTGCAGGCACACTCATCCATTTACCCACACACACAACTACAGATCATACCCTCTCACTAACTTCCCTGCTGCTACATACATCCCTTTGCATACACTCACTCATGCACACACCTCCTAACCTTACCATACCGCTAACTCCACAGCACTTACCTCAGAGTGTACTAATCTACATGGATACATGATTGGCACATAGATGCCTTCCCAGAGACCACTCTGGGGAGGAGAGCACATGGATAATTAACATACGCCTCTTCCATGGAATGCCTCATTAGCATCTAGCATGGCCACAGAGACAGCCCACAGTGGTGCTTTACATCTTTGTGCAAAAGAACCTTGGAAGTGCTGTGTATAAATTCATATAGACTACCTTCCAGTGGACACATTGCATGGAACACACAGTAACCTTTGTGAAGTTGTCCCACAGTTTATTGCCTTAAAAATTAAAAATGTACACATTTGTTGAGAAGCAAATGGCAAACAACAGATCACTCAACTGACTGTATAATATTATTGCTGGTATTTAACAATGAAAGACAGTTTCTCTGTAATCACACAAAATATTACAGCAAATTTTATCAGAATAATATGTCAAGACCTCACCTACCAAATAGAAATAGCTGGTGAATCCATGTGTAGATGGGTCTACTTCATAACATTGAAATTTCATAACCCTGAATTTCATAACATTGAGACCAAAACATCTAAATCCCAAAACACTGAAAACCTAAAACATTGAAAACTCAGAACATTGAAAATGTGCTTCATAACATTAAAAACTACTGCATATGTAAATAACATCCTCTCTACCTATAAGAACACCTAACTAACAAACACACTTCCTACTACATTTCTTCAGTAAGGGCAAGCCCCCCCCCCCCCTGCATCCCCCCATGTTTCTTTGACAAAACCTTGATGTGGCCTGACCATTGCAGCAGATGCATTCCTGAACTGTCCTTTGAGTTTGAGCAGTTGCTTAACCAGGCGGCCAGACAGGGAAACAGACACTCAAGCCCCTAGCTGAGAGTTTCTGGACTTCAAGCAGCGGGGCTCAAGCACATAAAGTAGATACTTCACACACAACATTTTAAATGAAATTTCATAGTCACATAACATTTACAAATCACATGATATGAACCCATTAGTGCATAATTTAAAACTGTTTGTTCATCAGTTTACAAACAGCTAAAACATTTTATATTTATTAAACCATTTGTTTTGGTTTCAGGATTGAGATGAAATACAACCTTTGGGAGTGCATTAGCATTCTTGACTGTTTTGCACCCGAGTCTAATATTAGAATCTTGTGAATGTTTGTCATGAGTTGCCTTACTGTAACTGGCATATTGCCTCTTACGTACATATTCACTTGTTCGGGTGTTAATTTCTACAATCGTAGACTACTTATTGTAATTGATTTTCCCATATTGTGCAGAGATGGAGCATTTATGAGGGGAGTGATATTTGTAGGATGCTGTCACATTCATGGATTTTATCCACTTTCATTCTCTGACATGGTGGCTGCAAGTTTCTCATTTCTAATACTGGTTGTATAGCGCAATAGACCTGTAAGTGCTTGTTTCGCTGTGCAAGATGTGTAGTAGGGGGGAGTCTTTTTTAATTTGTGTAGGTAAGTCTTAACTGCTCCATTATAGCTATTTACTACCAGCTCTATAATATAGTCATTTGGGTGCTCTGTTGTTTGAACTCAGATCCATTTCTTCAGCTATATCTACTACCACAGTATCTAATTATTCATGGTTTCAATTGACAGTGCTATGCTAAACTTCCACTCTGTATGCAGACTAGAACAATGGATAAAAACTCCTTTACAGAGTTGTCATTGCATCATCAGTAAAAGCCATATACATTTAGCCTGACCACAGGTGCTTGTTGTTGTCACTTGAATTATGACTCTCTTCTCCGCCCAAGACTTACAGGCACTAAAACAAATTATATGAACACAAAGCTATGCATGTCTGTTTATTCTGAATTCTCCAGGTAAGTTAACTTGATAATTTCTCTATGATATTTAATACAGTTACAGGGATATGGTCCATTACTGCTACTTACGTCTGATAATTACTTGTGTGCTCTGTTGTATGCCATTTGTACTTACATCTGATAATTACTTGTGTGCTCTGTTGTATGCCATTTGTACTTACGTCTGATAATTACTTGTTTGCTCTGTTGTATGCCATTTGTACTTACGTCTGATAATTACTTGTGTGCTCTGTTGTATGCCATTTGTACTTACGTCTGATAATTACTTTTGTGCTCTGTTGTATGCCATTTGTACTTACGTCTGATAATTACTTGTGTGCTCTGTTGTATGCCATTTGTACTTACGTCTGATAATTACTTGTGTGCTCTGTTGTATGCCATTTGTACTTACGTCTGATAATTACTTGTGTGCTCTGTTGTATGACAATTGTACTTACGTCTGATAATTACTTGTGTGCTCTGTTGTATGCCATTTGCACTTACGTCTGATAATTACTTGTGTGCTCTGTTGCATGCCATTTGTACTTACGTCTGATAATTACTTGTGTGCTCTGTTGTATGCCATTTGTACTTACGTCTGATAATTACTTGTGTGCTCTGTTGTATGCCATTTATACTTACGTCTGATAATTACTTGTGTGCTCTGTTGTGTGCCATTTGTGCTTACGTCTGATAATTACTTGTGTGCTCTGTTGTATGCCATTTGTACTTACGTCTGATAATTACTTTTGTGCTCTGTTGTATGCCATTTGTACTTACGTCTGATAATTACTTGTGTGCTCTGTTGTATGCCATTTATACTTACGTCTGATAATTACTTGTGTGCTCTGTTGTATGCCATTTGTACTTACGTCTGATAATTACTTGTGTGCTCTGTTGTATGCCATTTGTACTTACGTCTGATAATTACTTTTGTGCTCTGTTGTATGCCATTTGTACTTACGTCTGATAATTACTTGTGTGCTCTGTTGTATGCCATTTGTACTTACGCCTGATAATTACTTGTGTGCTCTGTTGTATGCCATTTGTACTTACGCCTGATAATTACTTGTGTGCTCTGTTGTATGCCATTTGTACTTACGTCTGATAATTACTTGTGTGCTCTGTTGTATGCCATTTGTACTTACGTCTGATAATTACTTGTGTGCTCTGTTGTGTGCCATTTGTACTTACGTCTGATAATTACTTGTGTGCTCTGTTGTATGCCATTTGTACTTACGTCTGATAATTACTTGTGTGCTCTGTTGTATGCCATTTGTACTTACGTCTGATAATTACTTGTGTGCTCTGTTGTGTGCCATTTGTACTTACGTCTGATAATTACTTGTGTGCTCTGTTGTATGCCATTCAGCTCCGAATACGTATGTGCATTTTGCACTGCTTTTTTTCAAGCTGACCAAATCTGTGTGTCTCTGTTTCACATTCTTAGTGTGTTACAATTTTTAGAAAAATAGCATTTGCATGAAGCCAAATTACAACTAATCACTGTATAGTAATTGGTGGAGGAAGGCGGGACAACAGATAGTGGAATACATCACTTTGGCCATTCCACATACTGGCTGTGATGGTAAGAAAGCAAGATTGAGATCCAGTGAAATCCTTGTAGACAGAATGGGTTTCTTCCCTGTTTTGTACCCAAGTCACTTAGCAGAATTCCTAGGATTCTTTTTCCTTTTTTTGTGAAGAACCTTCATGAAACTGAAACATGCCGCTGTAGAATAAAGTAGGACTAAAATGCTGTAAATATTTGTGTTTTGAATGGCAATTCTGACTATTTCATACTCATTTGTCATAGTACAGTTCCCGGATATTTTGACTGAGTTGCCATGGTCTCTTATATGCAGATTTATTTGTTCAGAGGTGGTTAGTACCACAATTTGCCATTATCTATTACATATTGTTCCCAATGACAATGATGTGCTGAGCTTTGGCTGCATACACAGACTATACTAATAGGCAATAATGTTTCTTTATTAAGATGTCTTTAGACGGGAAGCAAACATTTTATGCATTTTGCCTGTTTAAGGAAGTCTGTCACTGAGTTATTACTGCTCAACTGAATTATAGGCAGTAAGGTCCATTCTCAGGTCTCAGACTACCTCCTTACTAACAACCTCCTTTCCAATACTCAGCATGGCTTTCGACCAAACCATAGCACCACCACTGCCTTACTCTCCTTTACTAACACTATCCTTCAGCATAAAAACAATGGCTATCTCTCCTCTGCTTCTTTCCTAGACCTATCTAAAGCATTTGACATGGTCCCAGACAAACAACTCATCTCAGTCCTCAATAACCTATCCTTCTCTCAATCAGTCACCAACTGGTTTCAGAGTTACCTGTCTGACCGCCAACAATCCGTTGTATGGCAGAATGACATATATCCCCAACTACCTGTCTCCATAGGGGTTTCCCAAGGATCCATCCTTGGACCCCCACTCTTCTCTGTTTTCACCAATAATCTAGGCTCTGCCACCAAACATGGCACACTCATACAATACGCAGATGACTCAACCATCATCTGCTCAGCCCAGTCACTACCCAAACTGCAAAAAGTCACACAGGAAGCCTTTTCCTCTGTTGAAACTTGGTTATCCGATGCTCAATTAATACCCAACCCAAACAAAACTAAACTACTCATCTTCCAACCCACCAAACATACTCTAAACAACTCTCACTTTAACATCACAGCAAAAGACAACAACACTATATACCCAACTGAACACACCAAATTGCAAGGAGTGGAAATAGACAAATAACTAAAATTTGACATTCACATATCCATGACCAAAAAAAGTCCACAAAAAACTAGGAGCGTTATACAGAAATAAGCAACTTCTCACCAAAGCAGCAAAGATTTCAATAGCAAATTCCCACCTTATCTCCACCCTACTTTATGCCTCTCCAATATATACCAACCTAAGGCAATGCGATCTAAACAAGCTAGAGACCTGCTACAACAAAATCGCCAAATTCGCCACAGGGGCATCCTACCATAGTCACCACTGTCTCTCACTTGCTGAACTGGGCTGGCTTGAACTCCCACACCTCCTTCAATGGTATCAACTATCACTCGCCGACAAACTAGTAAACCATCCACTAAATGTCCCATCCCTCCAGAATCTACTCCAACCCTATTGCACCACCAGACCACTAAGATCCAGCAATAAAAATCACTTGCAGATCACTAAAGGCAATAACTCTGCTGGTGAATCACTATTCTCTTGCACCATAGCCAAATTATGGAACTCTCTCCCACCCACAATTACCTCCGTACCATCATGCACCCACTTCAAAACTTTACTAAAAGCGCACCTAAAAACATGCTGGCTATGCCTTTGCAACTCCCACTCTAATATCACCCACCCCATCCAACCACTACCTTTCTTTCCACCCCACTAACTACCTTGATTATAGCAAGCTCAGATGCTCATAAGCCTAGTACTTATTATACAGCAGGAATTTCTTATTGTAACATTTGTTAATGTCTGTTATGTACTTCACAGATAAAGATTCTAGTTCTCTACTGATGTACTATGTTCTTCATCTGTAAATATATTTGTAATTAATTGCTATGTTAAATTGTTAATCGCTATGTAATCCAGTGTAACTACTGTCTGTTTATTTTAACTGTGGAGCTTTTCTCCCCGGGCCTCCGCTGAAAATGGACCTACGTCCAATTGGACACTCCCGGTCAACAAATGTAAATAATAAATAAATAAATAAATAGATAAATAAATAAAAGGTGAGTCATTGGAATAATAAACGTCATGGTGTCCTACATGGTGGGTTTAAAAAAAAAAGAATGATAAACAGCAAGACATATATATGTTTACTTGTGTTACATGGTATTAATATTAATAGTATTCTAACTTTGAGACTATTTCATGAATAGTGAGTTGTGTATTAGGAAGCAAGGTGTGAACTGCAAGTTCTTATAATGTGGTAGTTATTCACAATGCAAACATCACTGCAGGATACTCGGGGATCATAACTGAAGAGTGTTGAAAAGACATATCTTCCATATTTGCATTAATAACTCAAAAATAAAGTGTGATCTGACATTTTGGGGGGCATCTACAAGCAATGTTTTTCAGGGCAAAAGTGGTACTAAACTTGCTTTTTAACACAAACACAGCAACAAACAAAACTATTTTTGAGGTATGCTGTGTTAATATTGACATTCTCTAATATTTATTTATTTATTTATATTTATTTATTTAACGTGTGTTTACAAGGAAAGTCCGACTGGATACAGGTCCTTTTTCAGTGGAGGCCCGGGAGAAAAAACAGTAAATTTTAATGCACAAATTAATAAATAAATAAATTAAATTAATTAAATAAAATAATATTAACATTAATAATTCATAAATGGTTGTGCAGAAGGAAATAAGGTAGCATATATAAGCTGACAGGGTAAGGCAGATGAAGAATATGAGAAAATGTTATGACAAATGTGGCAAATCTTTCATATTTGCATTCATATCTCAAATGTGGATTATTACATTTTTATGTCGGAGTTTTTGCAAGCAGTGGGTGTTAGAAAAAATATAGAACACATTTGGTAAGAGAAATGATGCAGAAATATAACTACTGATTTTTGATATGTTTCATGATATTAATAACATTATTCTAATATTTTTGTGTAAGATCTCATAAACAAGAAATGTTAACACAAACATAGGAAAAAATAAGACCTTTTTATTTATTTATTGACATTTG